>NC_143576.1:13619421-13769797 GCF_048544385.1 Mastigoproctus giganteus
TCGATCAACATTTATTATACAAAATCCAGCAAAAAAATCCTCAAACGGCTCAATCAGATCTCCCAGCAGGTGCCTAGTCTCTAGATTCTGCAGTTTGCAGAATTGAAGCCTTTCTAGGTAGGATGACCATTTTGTTCCCTTCTCTGTACTCGTTGCAACAGTTCTACATCCTAAAGTGAAGCCTCCAGACCTGTATATAGTGCTCAATATGCGGTTTAACCGTTGCCTTGTACAAGGGGATAATCACCTTATTCCTACAAACAAAATTTTGTATATCATTGACAAAACCACATACGCTGGCCTGGCAGTTCGTCTGCAATGCTCAGAGAATTTCATATCTGACTGCGCAATTATCCACAGGTCTTTTTCCTTTTCCACTTCCCTGCGATTAGTACCACACAGCTGGTGTGTTATTCTGGGATTACTGGTACCCATATGCAGTACCTTTCATTTGTTAAACTTCAAATGCCATTTCTCAGCCCATCGACCTAATTTTACTAGATCGTGTTGCATAGTTCACGCTGTTTACTGTCATTAACCACCCTGCCAACCTTTGTATTATCTTCGAACTTAGACATTACTCCTGATATACCCTCATCAATATTATTAATCAATACAGAAATCAAAAATGGACCCAGCACTGAACCATGGGATATCCCACTAATAACATTAGTCCACGAAGAGCAGTGCTCACTGAAAACTACTCACTGTCTTCTCCCACACAACCATTCCTTTATCCATAGCAGTAACTTGCCCTTAATACCACATTGCTCTAGTTTGTACAGCAATCTTTTATGTGCAACAGTATCAAAAGCCTGCTTAAAATCCAAGTATATAACATCAAAAATAATTTTTGCATCCAATTTCTTGGTCACTGCATCATAGTGCCCAATCAGATTGGTCAGACAAGACCGCCCCTTCAAAAAATCCATGATATGACTTCCTGTCTGGATGATCCTGTATTACTTTTTTAATCAGTGTCACCAATATTTTCATTGAAATAAAAGTTAAGCTAACAGGTCTGTAATTATTCATGTCACCTTTTGATCCCCCTTTGGGAATTGGGGATACATTCGCATATCCCATACAAAGAGCAGTCCATAGGGATCTCTCCTGAATCCAAGGATGCTCTCATAATTATGGCTAAGGGTCACTGCATTGGGTTTGTTTACCTCCTTTGCTGCCTCCCTTAAAATTGGATAGATTCCATCCACCAACAATTTTCTCCTTCACTTTCCTTTCAGTCACCACAAAGTCATTTAGCTCCCGCCAGTGTTTGATAAACTTCTGGCATCCCTTCCCCTAAATATTTCTCATGTAGATGCGAAAAACCTATTCAATTTGTCAGCAACCTGAGAAGAGTCATCAAGAGTTAACCTATTGACATCAAGTGGCCCAATGCGTTTCAATCCCTTCCTTCTACTGTTAATCTAAGCATAGAAATATTTGCATTCTTTGCCTGAGGCTTCTCATAATCTGCCTTAGCTTGCCTAGCTTCCTTTTTAAATTTATTACAGACTAATTGATATCTATCATATGCTTCTGAACCACCTGATAAGTTATATGCATCCTATGCACTTTGATTCTCTGCCACTTGTCTCAATAGTTCATCTGACCTCCATTTAGGTCTAAGCCTTGAACAGTATTTCTGAATTGGTATGAAAAGCGTAGTAGCTTCTATGATTTCTTCCCATTTAGAATTTGCTGTTAGTAACATCATCAGTTGGTCCCACTGCATAGAATTTAAAAACTGTCTGATACCATTGTAGTCACCTTATGAAAGCAAAATGCCCTTTACCCTTTCCAGTAGTTGTCTTTAATTAAATTCCACATTATTACCATTATTACACTGTAATTACTGTCACTCAATGGGTCTTTTACCTGCAGATTCTTGATGCACGTAGAATCACTGCTGATAACCAGATCAAGAGTAATCCGTCCTCTTGTTACCTCCCTTACATGCTTCTGTAGAAAACTCTCATACAATAAATACACAAAATTCTTGGTAGTGTGTAAGTGACCAGTCCACAAATCCCACTCAACGTCTGGAAAGTTAAAATCTCCCATTATGACGCATTCTGATTTGCTTGCCACTCTCTTTCTCTGTATAGCCGTTTTGTGTACTCATCACAGTCATTAGGCCTATAACACACTCTTACTCTCATTTTTTTTTTCACAGTGGCTATATCACATCAAACTGACTCGGCATTGCACTGATAACAAAGTCAACTGGACACTGCCTTAGATTTAATATTCTTCTTAACTAAGAGAATAACTCCCCCCCATCCTTCATGTTCTGTCCGTCCTTCCTGTATGCATTGTACTCGCCACATTCAAATTCAGCATCGCTTATGTCTGAGTGACACCATATCTTCTCTATGCCTACAATGTCTGCATTTCATGACTTAATCAGTACTTCAAATTCATCAAACTTATTCACAATGCTCCTAACATTAGAGTACATGCAAGTATACATGCACGTGTTCTTACTCTTAGTTAACCTAACATAGTCGATGTATTTACTTGTTCCATGATGACCCACAGCAGGGCTTTAAATCCCAGACACCTTGCTTTCCAGGCTGCTCCATGTTCCAATAGAAGCAGCACAAGAATTACTTTCACCTTTGCCTGGGGCCCTAGTTAATCTAGATCAGTGCTTCTCAAACTTTTTTGGATCACCGCCCCCCTAAAAAAAAAGCCCTCGCCAGGGCAATTTTTTAGCCCACAAATATAAAGTGAAGCTAAATAACTGAAATGAATATTTGTCTGTTTGCCTCCAAAAACTTAAATGCAGCCCTGCATGTATGTGTGTGAATTATAAAGAAAACTATTTACTGCACTTTATTCCTTCTTCGTAAAAAATTACAACTACATAAATAAAGTCAGTTATAGTCACTTGAATTAAGTCATAAAAATTAAAATTAATTACATAAATAAGTCATGATATTAATGGAAATAGTTAATTATATTTTAATAGTTAATGCAATGGATGAGATTGGTGGAGATTTATTAGCTTAATATTAGGTTTAATATCTGTATGTAGAAATCGTAAATCGCCACGTTTAACAACATCCAGACAATTTCTTTGTTTTGTCGGCAATTGAGATACAGCACTGAAACCGGTTTCGACTAGATATGATGTTGGAAAAGAAATAAGTAATTTTTTTACAATTCCCCACAATGCAGGATAATGGTCAGGGATTTTCTTTTGTAACCAAAATTCCTGATATGAATTTTGAAATTTTGGCTTCAATTCAGCTTCATTTTGTAACTCAATCAATTCTTCTTCTACAAAACGTTCACCATCGTCATTATTTTAAAAAGGATTTATAACCCAATCTGGAATTTTCAAATTAAGGAGATCTTCGAACCTTTTCTGCATATCTCTGCGCAACATTTCTAGATGATTACAAAAAGTTAGTAGAGTTTCATCAGCTATTTTTTCTTTTTTCTCTATTCCAACAGATTTGGAAATTGATACAATTCATTGATACAGTTTTAATTTTGAAATAAATGCTGAAATTTGAGTTTTCTCCTTAATAAGAGTTACATCTTGTCCTTGTAAATGTAAGTTCATTGAGTTGAACCTAGTAAATAAATCTGCAAGATAAGCAATATCAGTTTTCATTTTCTTGAGGTCATTACTAAGTTCGTTGTTCCTATCTTCAAAGAACTCGACAACAGTATCAAAGAGTTCATAAAATCTGTTGAGACAGTTGCCTTTCGACAGCCACCGAACCTCGGAGTGAAGTAGTAATCGTTCAAAATCTTCACTGTTTTGATCACAAAGCTTTCGAAATATACGATCATTCAACGAATGTGCTTTAATTTTGTTTATAGCAGTAATAACAGTTTGTAGAGAATTGTGCAGTTGATCACCAAGTTTTTTCGCAACTAAATGCTGACGGTGAATGACACAATGAACAGTAATAATATTTGGCACAGAATTTTTTAAATAAGCCATAAAACCCTTGTAACGACCAATCATTGATGGTGCTCCGTCCGCCCCCTGTCGCCCCCTTTCATGCCTAACGCCTCCATGGATAATTCAAACGCCCCCTGGGGGCGATATAGCCCATTTTGAGAAGCATTGATCTAGATAGTCTTATCCCCAAGCTAGCAGTTTTCCAACCCACCTATCACTGCTTCGATAGTGTAGAGTGTTAAGGTCAAACGGCACTAGAGGTTTCCCCCATCTCCGCGTAGTATACATTGTGGGTGTGAAGCAGAACACTGTGAATGCCAGAGGTTTAAAAGTGGATGGATTTTGTATGTGTGTAGTGTACCGTTGTTCCTCTCGTCATTTAGCCGCTAGGCCCCTAATGGGACCCAACGTTTTCCACACTCTTCCCCGTAGAGGCAGACCAGGTACGCCAGTATTATAGTTATTTACTCTGGTAGGTCCTGCCACATAATTTCCTGAGATTTCAGTGGCTAAGACCTAAAAAAAAAAGGGGGGAGTGGGAGAAAAAATAGGGTTATCCGAGGTAATTAAAAATTGTGTTAATTAAATTTTTGAGTGTGGGGTACGATTACAAGAGGTTGGTTTGAACGTTAGTCATAAAAATTTTTAAGAGAGAGCAGGGGGAGACTGAAGGCTGGGGGAAAACAGACAGAAATATGGGGTCAGTAGAGAAGGCCCATGTCCCACCAGAGGGAAGGAGGGATCAGCGGGGAGGAGACAAAGAGACCGTCAGCTCCCCCGCTAGGAGGAAACGGGAAGAAAGGATCATGCAAGGGAGCATGGTTCTGAGAGCCAAGATGGCCTTGAACAGCAAAGCTGTGACGAGTCTTCTTAGGAGTACCTGTTCAGTGTATTCTATTCGGTCTAAGAAATGTCGCTCATGGGGAACGGTGGCCCATCTTCCAGTTTGTCCGAGTTACGGTCTGAGTCTGTGGTCACACTTGAGATGTATGGCCCGTCCAATTGCCACTTAAAATGTGGAGAGTCCGTGCTTCAGTAGTATCAGCAAATATGCAGTCGTTTATTTAAGTGCATCCTATTCCTGTAAAAACAGTCTCCCCTGTTAACAAACACAGATCACACCGAGAAAAATTCTACCTCGTGAGCCTTGCGCCTCCTCTCCAGGGCCGAATTGATTGACAAGGCTCTCAACGTGGTACTCCCTCCTGTCATGCCTATGCAGAATTGCAGACACTTTCAAATTCAATCCTAACTCGCGACTTTTTTCCAACGTTGACTATACTTTTTAAGTATGTCCTCAGATCTCCTACTCTTAATATCATTAGTGTCAACGTATACAACAGTATCACCTTTTGTGCCCATAAAAGATTATATCTGCTCTACAAAGTCATCTGCTTTTGCCCCTGGCAGACATACCCTCGTCGTAATTCATCTATCCTTCTTGAACAAAAAACACCCATATTATGATACTAGGGTCGCCCGTAAATAATTACATCTATCCATATATTTATTTTGTCTGTAAAAATTGCCTGTGTTCTCTGGTCGATTTGCCTGTTTTGCTGGTAAAAAAAAACCGTTTCTGGGGGGGGGGGGGAGAACCTTGCTATCTACGCCTGAGACCGACACTCAGCCACGGAGTGAAAAAAGCCCATTAAAGTTCCTCGCTTTATCGACGGGATTCGAACCCAGGCCTTTTCCACCCGGTGTTGGGAGGACGGTGACGACATCACTGTGCTACCGCGCAGACTATCCTTCTTGCAAAATATATTTCTCTTTTCCCTGACAATAGAGTCACCAACAATACCCACCTCCAGTGAGACCAGCGCATTCTACCTTGGGGACTGCCGCTGTGTTGCCTTACGTACAACTGATAGCTCTGGCGTTGAGATGGGCAGCTGTGAGAGCTTGATGCCCCCTTCCCCATTTTAATTCCTTCCAGGCATCCATGGTACACTCAAGTTATGAGAGCATCCACTGTGCTCTCATAACGCTGAGTTTGCGCCTGATTTCTTCACAGTCTCTGCAGTTAACACACAAATATTTCCACCTTGGCTGTATTATGACCTGTTTCTGCAAGTCCGCAAGCATTATACAATTTTCACATTTTGTTAGGCCATGATTCATAGAGTCGCCCTCTTCGGTTCTTCCTCAAGCCACCGTACTCCAGCTACTTTGTGCATGTTGCTTTGCTATTCTAGTTGGGGCGCGATTTCTGTTTAAATGAAATTTAATCGATTAACAATGAAAATTAATTTAATTTATTAATTGACAATACTACAATAAGCTTATAGATTCCTAAATACAGTGATATGTATTGTACTATCAAGTTTACGTTGTACCTTACACTATCAAGTAAACGTTATACGTTACGCTGTACCGTAACGTTCGCAGAATTTTAAGTTAGCTATATCCTAACTAAAAGTCAAATTTCTTAGCTAAAAACAAAAAGATATATGCCAAATTACGTGACTAGCACCTTCGAGCAATTCCACTGCACGGCTGTTTACATGCTATGATATTCGCGTCAAAACACCGATACAAAAGCTCTATTAATATAAGTCGTAACGTACAAAATCTGTAGCTAAATTTAAAAATAAGCTAAATCGTGACTAAGACTATTAAACGATTTGTCAAACACAATTTAATATGTTAATTAATCAAAAAAAAAAAAAGACTAAAATTTCCCAAAATTCTTATCCGTTCCCATGAGCTCAAAACTTTTCGTCTGTACACTGTTTTTCAACACTTTTTATACACCTCAGTAAGATATCCCCTCAGATATCTAGTTGTCAGACCTTGCAGTCCCCACCCTCTAACTCGTTCTTCATGTGTCCAATGCTTCGCACTCATCACTGATATTGTCGCCCTTCTTTGAATCCTCTCCAGAAGTTCTATGTAATTTTTATCTGTTGGCTCCAAACCCGAATACAGTGTTCCAAATGCGAGGCTAAGCATTGTCTTGTATAGAGAAATAATGATGTCCTTTTCCCTACTACCAAAAGTCCATAAATCATGGACAGGACGTGATGTGCCTTCCTTGCCGCCGATCAAATCGACCAGAGAACACACGCAATTTACTGTCATAATACATATGGGTAGTTGAATTATCATTCTAGGTGACCCTAATGTAATATTTTATGTAATATTTTTTCCTAGCCGCTGGTTTATGCTGCATGGAAAATTACATGTCAAATTGAATTGTAATGCCTAAGTCTTCTTTTGTGTTGAACCACTTTTAACTTCTCTCCTCGTAGGTTATAGGTGACTCCAAGAACAACTTTATTAAAAAATGTTCTGTTAATACTCCTGCACAACCAACAAAGTCAGAGGAATTTATAACTAATCAATTTAAGAACAGAAGCATTAAACTTTAGTTGCTATTTTCAAGACCATATATGCAATGAATCCAAATCATTTAATCATTAGGAAGCAGCATGTCCTGGCTCAAATGGTTAACCACCCTTGCCACCTTCAAATGCCCTTCTCTGTACTCGTTGCTAGACCAAATACAGAGAAGGATAACAAGATTGGTGAAGGGAACAGAGGGGTGCCTTGAATGGTTTGAGCAGGATCAGTGCTCATGGGATTCTTCCTCTTGCTGAGATGTAACCTGAGGGGGCATAAATTAAAATGGAGGAAAGACAGTTGTAGAATAATTGTGCGGAAATTTGCCTTTAACCAGCGGTTGGTTGATTGCTGGAACAAACTTCCACCGGTTCTTGTGGAAGTTGATAGCTTAAATAAATCCAAGGAAGAACTGGAAAACTTTTGGAGCGAATGGATGGGTGAAATGGGAAGTTTTTTTTTTTTTTTTTGCTGATGCTGTATAAGCTTTCTTTCTTGCATCATATGCGGAGGAACCCCTAGCATTGTCGCTGTTGTGGGTATTATTGCATAAGGCAATCATATAACCAATCACTGCCTGCAATAAAGATATTCATGCGTCTACTAATGCTAATGTTAAAATAATCAGAAAACACCGACATCATCCCGATGTTCTTTTAAATATCATTTATGAAGATTAGAAATAGGAATGGATCCAGTACCAACTGTTTGATCCTAAAGATAATATAGACAAACCGAAGTTTGTACATTGGCGTTATTATTGTAACATCTGATACTGTTAAATCCTTCACAACCAGTTGCCCTCATTATACTTCAAATAAGTAACGCTTCCTCATTAGAGAAGGCTACTTAAATAAATAACAGTAGTCTTTTCTAATGGGAATAAAATTATTTTTTATTTTTATTTGAAGTATATTTATATTTGATATTTCTATCTGAGATTCTTATGGTATATGGAGTGAACCCTGAGTTTAATACGTCATCTACTGTATTTAGTAAATATGTCATTGTGATACTAAATATTCTGAGACTTGGCGCATCATGGCCTAAGGAAAAAACAACAAATCATCATCATCACTAAATATTTGAGCTTGCACACTGAAATTAATTAACAGTTGTTGCTTTTTAGGGTCATCAGCGACTTAAACCATATTGCGCCGTATATATGTTGTCTGTAAATTGCGTGTGTTCTCTGTCAGTTTGCCTGCTTTTTGAACGAAAAACCGAGTTTCTGGAGAAAAACCATGCCACCATCGCTTGAGACCAACTAACACAGCCACGTTGTAAAAAACGCCAATAAAAATTCCTCGTCATTGACGGGATTCGAAACTCGGGCCTTTTCCACCAGGGCTGGAGAGAACGGCGATTATATCAACTGTGCTAACCGCGAAGGCTAAATTTGCAGTGAGCGTTCCTGTAAAGAATTTATGGTGTCATCACAAATCACATAATGACAATATTTAACTGTATTAACCCTCTCCCCTGACAATTGTTTTATTGTGCCTCTTCATTATTACGTAAAAAAATTCTAATATAAGGAATGTTATTTATTTGTATGTAGCATTTCCCCCCACTACAAGTCGATCTGTATTTTATTAAAAATATAAATAATTTAATTTTTTCGATTTTTGTAATTTATTTTGGGAAAATGACGATTTTAAGGAAAAATATGGATGTTTTAAAGGGGTTTTGAGTTTTCGGGTTTACAGAATTGTACGTTTTCCTTAAAATCCACATTTCTATACTACTAGCTTGGACGTAATGATTAAAAATATAGTACAGGATCTAAGAAAACAGCATGATTCTGTAAAGGGGAATTTATTTTTAACCCAACTGGTTAGCTGTTTTCACTGATTTACTCATGAGATGGCTGTAGAAAATAATCTCGATATTATTTACTTGGATTTCTTGGATTTCAGCAAAGCCTTTGACTCAGTTCTTCATGAGAGGTTACTGTGTAAGCTTGGAATCACGAGTAACTTTCTAAGATGGATCACAAGGTGCAGGCCAGGCAGCAGAGGGTTATAAGTAATGGTTTCTCTTCGGATTGGGTTAATGTAAGACGTGGAGGCCCCAAAGATTGGTACTAGGACTTCTGCTACTTTCGATTTTCTTAAATGACTTCGATATCAAAATTTACAGATGATGTCAAGGTTGGTAGTTAAGGATCAACGCCAAACACTGCTTATTCATGATGACTTAAATAGTCTTCAGGGATGGTCAGAAAAGTGGGAACTACGTTTTAATGCGAGGTAAATGCAAGGTCTTACACTTGGAAAATAGAAACCCCAAAATAACTTATACACTTGAATTAAAAACCGTAGAGGAAGAAAGGGATTTGAGTGTTACGATACAGTCAGACGTGAAGGTGGACTAGAGAGCTTGGTAGCTCTCTAGTCCACCTTATAGGAGACTTCATTGAGGTGTATAAAGCTCTGAGAGGAGAAAGCAAAATGATTGACGGTGAATTTTCAATTTTATAAATGGTTTCTCAACTAGGCCAAAAATTTAAATTACAGAGGAAGAGTTCTGGACAAATAATAAATAAATTTTCTGTTTATACTCCGGGACAACCAAACGGTCAGAGGAGTTCACAAGATAGACAGATTAGAAGAAACAGCACCGTATTCAGCAGTCACGGGCTTGAACCCCGGTCACTCAAGGCACGTATACACATGTACTCTCGCGCCTGACCACTAGGCCACGGCGGCACAAGATTGCTGTAAGTTTTGTTTTAGCCAGCGAGTTGTTGATTACTAGAATAAGTTGCTTCCACGGGTAACTGAGGCTGACACCTTGGGAAAATTCAAAGGTCAGCTGGACATGCGTAAAGGGGAATTCAGATAGGTTTTTTTTTTTTTTTTTTGGTTTTTTTTTAAATTTTATATTATGTATTTATTTATTTTCTTTTGGCTGGTTCAGCAATAGTCTCTCTCCTCCTTGCACCATATGGCTAATAGTAACAGGCTCTGTCATCTTCTGTCTGCATGCCACCTTTTGAGTAAGACTGACATAATAAATATATAAAGATTTTTTTGGTGAGGCGGGCGTGACATATCGAAACCGTGTGCTATAAGTCTCATTAAAAATAGAACTGGATAAAGGCAATGGCCTCTTTATTTTTAGTGATATAATCATGTACCCTGCATCAACGAAAATAACAGTCAACTCCAAGAGAGTAGCATGCCAAAAATACATGGTTATTTTATGCTTTTGATCCCATGTTTCAAGGATTATTTAAAGAAAGAATGAAAACCTTTGTGAGAAATTTATGATTGTTTTCGTCCTCGAGATTCATTTCATCCTATTAGTATAATAGTAGGCATAATATCGCAAACATCTTCAGAAAATGAACATTTTCACAGTGTTTGTGATATTTTTCTTTTTTTTTTTCTTTGAAACATTGTTGTTTCATATATAGCAAATTCGGGTATATCAGGATTAGTTTCATAGTCACCTGATCCCATATTAGTGAACTTCTGAAATCGATAAAATAAAGTTATGGCTTTATTGTTAAGTTCCAAACTTAACTTCTAAAGATAGTTACAACCATAAAAACTGAGATATCAAGGAAATAAGCACGGGATAAAATGACGAAATTCTTTCATATCTTTGGTGGAATTTATTATAAGACTCGATAACGTTGAATCTTCTCTGAACGTTGAGGTATTTTCCTCCCGGCGTTGAGAGGATGGCGATTTTACCAACTGTGTTATGAGGCCCCTGGTGGTCGTGAAGGGCAATATTGCAATGTTTCGAATTGTATTATTATCATTATTATTGACACCCTTTGGTCAAACGCCGTTTGATCTGTTATGGTGGTCTAGTTTGTTTGCTCGCTTACGTGCTGCCGATTGTCCTCTTCCTCTCTATAACCTTTTAAGAAGTTATTTTGAAAACCGTACAGTTTCTGTTATTTCTGGATCTAACTCCATCTCCCGCTCTGTCACTAGGGGCTGTCCCCAAGGCTCTGTTCTTGGACCACTTGTCTGGAACATCGTTCTTGACGAATGGCTCCTTAAAACTATTCCTTATACTTCCAAATTGGCCTATGCAGACGATCTCACCCTGCTGATCCAGGGCAATTCCCGTGCCTCCCTTGAAAGCACTGCCAACTTAGTCATGTCAGATCTCTCTCAATGGTCCACCACAAATAAGTTATCCATATCCTCATCGAAAATATTTCACGGCCAACTTTGCTCAACAGTTGGCCGTGAAATATTAAGGGTTCGCTTAATATTTCACGGCCAACTGTTGTAAAACTTCAAAACAAATCACTTTCCATGGTTTCTTCTCTAAAATTTCTTGGTCTGATCATTGATAGTAAACTTACATTTACTAAACACTTGGAAGATCTCTCAGAGAAAGTCAAAAAACTTACCTTCTCACTCCTGCGTCGCTCTAAACAATCTTGGGGTCTTAATTCTCGTTCTCTACGGTTATATTACAAAGCTGTGTTTCTACCAATTTGTTCCTATGGCGCGGCCGCCTGGTTCTGGCATGTTAAGAAGGTTTCAGTACGAAAACTTCACAGCATTCAACGAAAAATGCTTTTAGCAATGTGTAGGGCTTGTAGGACTGTGTACTCCTGCTTTGCAGGTCCTTAACGGCTGTCTGCCCCTCGATCTCTTTCTTATGTATCGAGGCCTGTGCTTCTACATTAGGCACTCTGTCCCTGTCAACTTTCTTGGCATTACCATCGATGTCACTGTGGATCCCAAGGCAGAGAAAAGACGCTGTTGGAATATTTTGATGCAGAGCTGGCAAGACAGATGGTCCGTTACCTCTAAGGGTCTTGTTACTTTAAAGTTCATTCCTAACGTCACCTTTGCCACGTTAGAGTCCACTCAGAAATGGTTTCATCCTGGTCTGTACACTCTCTACTTACTCTCTGGTCATGGCTCCCTTAATGCCAAACTTGCAACTTTCAACCTTGCTGAATCACGTCTCTGTTCTTGTGGTGACCCAGAAGACTGGGAATATATTTTATACCACTGCCATCAATACCAAGATCTTCGACAGAACCTTCTTCTCTCCACCAGTATCACTGTCCCCGGAAATGAGCCGGACTTCCTGAGCACCACAGAAAACTTCCAGTCCCTGCAAGAATTTGCTCGTCATGCTTTTGATCGCCGGAGACGTCTTCACATTCAACTACGGAATACCTCCTAGCCTTCCTAGTGGAGACCCCTGCTGGTACTGGCTTTTGGCCAGTGCGGGATCAGATATATATATATATATTTTTTTTCTTTATCTTCAATTTTATATTTTATTTATTTACTTTCAATTTGTATTTATTTATTTATTAATTTTTGCTGGTTCCCTGGGTTTGGGCTGCCCGATGGACAGGATTTTATTATCTAGTTTTTATTATTTTCTTAGAGAGGTATATATATATATATATATTTTTTTTTTTTATTATTATTATTATTTTTTTTTTATTTTATTTATTTATTTTTTTTTGCTCTGATATTAGGGCAGTAAGAGCTGGTAAACCAGGGAGGTCGCGATACATGTGTAGTTGTGGCCTACCTCCCTGTGGTGTAGACGGACACTGAGCAGGCTTTCCAGGTGATCGCCTGCCTGGTGACAAAACGGCCAGAAACAACTAAACAACACAACAACACACACAATGCACGAACATAACGTTACACACATTTCTGGCCTTTTACAATGCTTTCTGTAATCATCACAGTGTACAAAGGCGGAGATGAATTGACGTTCAGGTGCCGTCCTACATAAGATACTATACATGTTTACATACATGACACCCTTTGGTCAACACTGTCTTTGGCCCAAAGGATCTCGGATTGGCAGATTAAAACTGATTGGGTAATAAATGACCATAACGTTATCAAGTTTACTATGACAGATATCGTTTCTTGTTCTAGATCGGATCCTTTTGATGTGCCTCATTTTCACACTATGTCTGCAAAGTGGCAGGTCTTTGACAAGGTAATAAAAGAAATGTTTACTCCTGAGCAGATGGGTATTATGGAATCTCTTCCTTTGGATAATCAAGTTGAATTTATACAGAACACTATTATACAGGCTTGTGAAGCCTCGATGAAATTTAGAAAGCGCAAACCATATCACGTTCCTTGGTGGTCTTCAATATTAACTGATTTAAAACAGCTTATTAGAAGGACTAGACGTGAATTCCAGAGGGCGAAAAGAAATCCATCGCGTACGGTACTTGAATTGACGGTTTTACAAAGTAGATACAAACAAGCAAGACGGAATTATTATAATGAGATTCACAAACAAAAAATGACTTCTTGGGAGAGTTTAATTAGCACCCAGGGAAATAGTGATCGCTGGGGACTTACTTACAAGCTTGTGACCAAAAAGATTCCACCAAGGGAGATTTTCACGTCTGCCGCAACTTCAGAAGGTCAAAGTACCCTGGTATCTTGGTCTTCTACTGTAGATAGAATATTAGATGTAATTATACATCAAGACTCTGATACTAATATGTCACCGGAACAAATTGACATCGTACATTTAAATTCTAATTACACAGGATTGACTGAAAAACCTCCATTCTCTCTGGAAGAGGTCGAATGCGCAATAAAATCATGTGCTCAGGTAAATCTCCTGGGTATGATAAAATTGAAGTAGATGTTATTAAAAGAGTCTGGAAATTTGTACCAATTTCAATATTAATTTTGTTTAATTCATGCCTACGAAGTGGTGAATTCCCTAGAGTGTGGAAAAGAGCTTTGCTCAAAATCTTGCTTAAGAATCCTAAAAAACCGGCTGAGGATCCATCATCATATAGGCCTATAGCCCTTCTCCCAGTTCTGGGAAAGGCGCTAGAGAAGGTTGTTGCCCGTAGATTAACTGCAGCGTATGCCGACAAAGGACTTGCTTCTGGAGACCAGTTTGGGTTCACCAAAGGACGAGGGACAGAAGATGCATTAGTTAGACTTCTAGCTTTTCAGGCTGATACAGATTCCAAGTATTTGCTCGGCCTCTTTGTGGACTTCAAAGGGGCCTTTGACACCCTTCGGTGGCAAAGTGCCCTGGCGAGGTTCCGGGAGGCCGAAGTGTCCATAAATATATATAAGCTTTTAAAGAGCTATTTTTCTAATCGTACAATTTCTGTCAAATTTGGACTGGTGGAGGTCTCTCGCAGAGTTACAAGAGGATGTCCACAGGGGTCAATTCTTGGTCCCTTGTGCTGGAATCTGGTTTTTGATTCCTTATTGGTTGAGTTTTCCAGCTATTCATATGATCGCATACGCTGACGATCTTACAATATTAATCCATGGTTTCTCTAGGAAAAGCCTTGAAGAATCAGCAAATGCTGTGCTGTTGGAACTCTCCAACTGGTCTTTAACACATAAATTACAGGTTTCTATTGCAAAAACGTCTCAGATGTTGCTTAAGGGAAAGCTTGACCATGTAAGACCTCCGGTTATTAAATATAAGGAACAAGCCATTAAGTACTTATTGAAGACTAAATACTTAGGCATTTATATTGATAATGCTCTCAGTTTTCTACCACATGTTCAGTATGTTAAAGAAAAGGCTAAATTGTTCCTGAGCCGAATTAAACAGATAACAAGACAAGATTAGGGTCTTAGAGGTCAAACCTTACGACTTCACTATAATTGTGTGTTTTTGTCGATAATTTCTTATGGAGCTGGTGCATGGGTCTTTAGAGCCAATAAAGTTGCTGTAGTAAAGCAACTGTGACAAGCACAGAGGGCTGCCCTGCTGATCGTGTCAAGAGCTTGTCGAACTACCTCCACCATGGCTCTTCAGGTTTTGCTTGGAAAACTACCTGTCCATTTTGAAGTTCAGTACCGCTACCTTAAGTATCACCTTATGAAGAAAATACCATTGACCTATGATGACATCCAATTAGATCTAAGTGCCTCCATTAAGACTGAGAAGACAAGATTAAGGCAAATTTTTATTGCAAAATGGCAACAGGACTCGTCTTCATCTGATATTGGTGCAGTCACAAGGGAAATTAAAAAGGAGGAGTTAAAGTGGTTTTCGCCGGGCTTATATGGTATGTTTATATTAACTGGCCACGGAAGTATAAATACTAAACGTCACAAACTAGGACTTTCACCAACAACATCTTGTTTGTGTGGCCAGGAAGAAACTGTTAACCATATTCTTCATCAATGTCATTATTATAACAATTTCGACGTGACCTACTTAGTGTAGTTCCTAACTTGGACTCCAGCAACAATAAAATTCTGGTTGAATCTCAGACAGCTTTTAATGCTTTGAATGTGTTTTCTTCTCATGCATTTAAAATAAGAACCGAAATTAGGTCCTAGTTTTACTGTTCCTGTGATTTCTTGGATCCTTTATTGGGTTAGGAAAGAAATATCTCTCGTTTTTGATTGGATTCTATAGTTGCAACTGATTAGTATCATTAAGTGCTACACACTTTCCTGGATTTTATAATAGACTTGTTTTTGATGTGGAACTGTTTTCAGCAGAACAGGTATTTACTGTATAAGGAATTTTGCTCTACTCATCGAGATACAATTTGGCCTTTAGCGTTTTAGAGTTTTTGGAATTAATATTTCTTTGTGAGTGAATACCACTGTGCCATTTCATATTAGAGACATTTCCTAGTAACTCTGTTATTAACTGTCTTGGATGATTATCTTAGACTTTTTAGGCTCTCTTAGAGTTCGTATTTAGGCAAGAACTTTTGAAAACATCATAATTTTTTGAACCCTGCCTAATGTGATCTCATCTAGGATTTGGACATGTATATTACTTTTGCGTTAAACCTGAAACCTTTTATTTATTGGGCCATGTTATGGCATTACCCTGGCATTACATTGGACGAATTTGTACATAGTGTATATTCTGCTGTGTTCCTGAAGAAGAGGATATTGTACATATTGCACATAGTGTCTTTCTGTGGAGCTTTTCAGAATTCGTGGAATTTGCTTTCACTGTGTTTTTTGTTAGAAGATCAATTATTTCTTCAACAACTGAAGACAAAGACAGTTTTTAAATTCTGTACAGTGGGATCAACTGACGATGTTACCAACAGTAAATTCTAAGTGGGAAGCATTCAAGGAATTAATCGTGGATGCTACTAAAAGTTTCATACCTATTAAGAAATATTGTTCAAGGTTTAGGCCTAAATGGTTATCAAATGAACTAATGAGACTCGTGATAGAGAAGAAAAATGCCTGGGATGCATATAAATTATCAAGCGACTTAGAAGCCTATGGCAGATATAAGCTAGTCTGTAATAAGGTCACAGAGGTTAGGCAGGCGAAGGCAGATTACGAGAAATCTTTGGCAAAAGATGCTAAGAAAAACAGCAAGGATTTCTTTACTTATATAAACTCTAACAGGAAGGGGATGAATCTGATTGGTCCACTTGATATCGATGGTTCGACTGTTGATGATCCTGCTCAGATAGCAAACAAACTGAATGAGTATTTTGCATCTACATTCACACATGAGGAGTTATTAAGGTTTGAAAATGGCAGAAGGTTATAAAATTGTAGCAGGGTGCTTCATGATTTTGTAATAACTGAGAACAATGTGGAGGATAAATTGTTGAAGTTGAACATAAGAAAGGCACCTGGGGTGGATGGGATCTATCCAGTTATATTAAAGGAGGCGGCAAAGCAACTAAGCAAACCCTTAGCCATAATTTTGAGAGCATCCTTGGACTCGGGGGAGGTCCCACGGACTGGAGATGTGCAAATGTATCCCCAATTCACAAAGGGGGATCGAAGGGTGACACGAGTAATTACAGACCAGTTAGTTTAACTTCTGTTCCCGGGAAAATAATGGCGTCACTGGTTAAAGATGCATTGCAGGATCCACTAGACAAGACTGCAGATAATTCAGACACAGCATGGGTTTGTTAAGGGAAGGTCTTGTCTGACAAATTTGATAGGATATTATGATGTGGTTATAAAGGAACTGGATGCAAAAAATAATTTTTATATCATATATTTGGATTTCAGGAAAGCTTTTGACACTGTTGCGCATGGAAGACTATTGTACAAATTGGAGCAGAATGGTATTAAAGGTAAGTTGCTACAATGGATAAAAGGATGTTTGAGTGGGAGAAGACAGAGGGTGGTAATTAATGGTGCGGCTCTTCGTGGACTAATGTTATTAGTGGAGTCCCACAGGGTTCGGTGTTGGGTCCTCTGTTGTTTTGTATATTTATCAATGATATTGATGAAGGTATATCAGGCTTAGTGTCGAAGTTTGCAGATGATACAAAGGTTGGCAGGTTTGTTAATGACAGTAATGGCAGTTTGCTATTGCAACAGGATCTAGATAATTTGGGCAGATGGGCTAAGAAGTGGCAACTGAAGTTTAACCTTGACAAATGCAAAAATACTGCATATGGGTAGAAGTAACCCCGGAGAAACGTACCAACTGTGTGGCACTACACTTAAGGTGGTAGAAAATGAAAAAGACCTGGGAGTAATTGTGCAGTCAGATATGAAGTTTTCTGAGCAATGCAGACAGGCTGCCAGGGCTGGTCATGGGGTTTTGTCAATGATTTATAGGAAGTTTGCTAGTAGGGAAAAGGAGGTGATTGTCCCTCTATAAGGCAATGGTCAGGCCACGCCTTGAGTACTGCGTACAGGTCTGGAGGCCTCATTTTAGGAAGGACGTAGATTTTCTTGAGCGTGTACAGAGAAGGGCAACAAGATTGGTGAGGGGACTGAAGGGATCCTCTTACCAAGAGAGGCTTAAATTCTGCAAATTGCAGTGGCTAGAGACTAGGCACCTGCGCGGTGATCTGATTGAGGTGTATAAGGCCTTGAATGGATTGAGCACGCTGAATTCTGATGGGATCCTTCCACTTGTTCAGATTACGAACCTAAGGGGGCATAAATTCAAATTAAGAAAAGTCAGATGTAGAATAGATGTGCGGAAATTTGCCTTTAGCCAGCGGGTGGTTAATTGCTGGAACAAACTTCCATCTGTCGTTGTGGAAGTTGATAGGCTAAATAAATTTAAGGAGGAACTGGACAGGCATTTGGAGGGAATGGTGTGTGTGTTTTTTTTTTTTTTTTTTTTTTTTTGGCTGATGCTGCATAATCTCATACACTTGCTTTCTTGCATCACATTCCACTACTACTACTACTACTAATACTTGATTTCTAGTCGACTTATGTGAGAAGAAAAATTGATCAACAGAATTGATATTTCTTCTCATTAATATGTTCAAAATTAAATCCTTCAGTTTGTGGTGAGTGGTCACTTTAGGCTGTAGAGCTTAATGCTCCTTTATGTCTTCTGTTATAGTTACTGATGCGTATGTTCTCGCATACGCATCAGAATGTGGGTGAAAAGACTAATTAATAAAATTAAATGGGCTGCTATGGCTGATTAGCAATTACACAGTGGAAAAATTAATGCTCTTCTGAACGTTCTAGAATTTGCATATGCTGTCTATCTAAATATTGTATATTCTAAAAAAAAAAAAAATGGCTGCCCTCTTTCTTTCAATAACTTCTGATTTAATGAAGATTGGGTCGTCATCACTACCAAATTCAGCTTAAGTGAAAGATGATAATCCTTTGACTCTAACATCTAACTCTCTTCCAATCCCTCTCCCCCGCATACACACACACAAAAATAAGACAGAAGAATTGAGGCACATCGTTTGAATCATTAAATATGCATTTTGTTCAACTTCATTTGTTTTTATTAAACTGATTTCGTATAATACGTTTCATTTAAAAAATAGTATTCGTGAAATTCTTTAACCGATGTCATGTTATCTACTTCATTTGCATAGAATAAAAAGAGTACTTTACTCGGTGGGCGTTGTCTGCCATTGCTGTATTCACTCCGTTTCGCATATCACCTGTGGAGCTACACGTAGCGGAATATTATCTAGGAGGAAAGAACGATGCCTAAAATTAGATACGAGCAGATCACTCTCTGAGCAAGCTTGCTCCTACACGCCGTGTTTCTATTCTGCTTATTCCTGCATAATATCTTCCCTTAAAAGGCGCGTTTATTGGAAATTTACTCTGGAATAGTTTTTCAAATATCAAGAAACTTATGTTAACGTTAGAATAAATCAGTTTCACAATAAGCTGTTCTTGGATAACCTAATATAGTTATTAAAAATAAGTGTATTTGCTTGTTGATCTCGTATCATCGCAACTATTCTGCAGTTACCGTAATGCCTTGGTATCTTGCAGCTCTGGTTTACGACTGGCGATGACAGTATCTTAATATTACTCTTGCATATTGTCAGAGACATAAAGACCGCATTTCGCGATAGCTTTAATCGAAATATTAATCCATTTTAAATGCGGTTCACATGATTACAGCCTTCTCGCAGCCAGCCCAGGAGGGAGAGTCGGAGTACAGCACAGAGGTAACACTGCCCACGTACGGATATGTCCAGCCTCTTGGCTAAGTAGTAGTTTGCCAATTACTAGTGAAGCTATGTCTCTAGGCTCACTATTAATTACATTACATCACCCAAAGAGCCATCTTTAATTTGTTATAGAGGATATATCTAATTAAGAGTGCTTATGGGAGCTGCATTCGCCTAGGGAAATCATGGTCATACCATGTGTCGGTTTCCGAATGTTGCATAATTTATGTCCGGTTGATCATCTAGGCAAAGCGTACGCTTTAAACTGGGACTGGCCAGTGCTGGCACGTTTGTCTTTGGGGGTGTGTTGGCGTAACTAGCAACACATCTCAACTCTCCCGCTGAGAGATATATACCGTACCGCTACATCTATATTAGCTCGTGAACTGCTATAACGTTTCACAAAGGAAGCACCAATCAGATCAATGTCTGATTAATTCCCCGAAGTGGAGTCACTTTGTAGTTATGCAAACTTTTCATGTTCATTATAGGCCTCCTCCTCCACTCGCCCCCTTACCTTTAGGCTATTTCTGTCTGATGTCAAGCCTTGTATTGCAGCAGTCTTGTTCTAGATCTGCGCTACTGTTCGAGCAAAAGGGTGCTGATTTCCTTGGTGACTTCGACAAAGAGGTCAGGAAATTTCGACTGCCATTAGTAGGAATGTATGCGTCCAGTCGTCATTAAACAATAAAGCTTACCTGCCAGTCAGCTTCCATATTAGAGTAAATTCGGACGAACAATAGACTGAATCCGTTAAGGATTTTTTAAAGTTCATTTCGCGACTTGCTGCTGCTTTTTATAATGGAGGCGCGCGCGCACTCCCCTCACTAATTCTGTGACAATTCTTTCATCATCGGCCACAAGAGGCCTATTCAACTTAAAAAAAAAAAGTGTTATTCTGGGGTTGAAATCAAACTTTTTACATTAGTTCATTACGAACCGCTGTTGGTTATGAAGCATTAGTTTACGTCAACATCTGTCGAACGTTTAACTCCTTTGGAGAGGTCTGGGGTTGAATCCCTTCAGAAACTGGGGGAAATTCTTAAAGTCTACTCCATTCGGAACTGTGCATTTGCGTGTATGATTAGTTTCTTTTTTGCATACAAAAGGCACTCAGTACATACTCATATTGCATGACCCTCGCCAATAGCACAGTCGCAGATAACTGTCCACTACTGTTTAGAAAAGGCTTAGGTTCGAATACCCTCGAGACGGAAGGAATTTTTGCAGTTTATTTTTCACCGGACAATTCTCGCCCAACCAACTTGTGCGCGAATTGCGCGGTCTCCCTTCCCTCCCCCGATATTCGAGTATCTGGGGGCGGAAGAAGAGATTTTGCCCATCAAATAAAGAAACCGATCATAGCATACTCGCAACAAACAAGTTGCAAGCTGCTTCTCAAAGCATGGAGAACATAATAGCCGACCTGGGAGGAGAGAGAAGTAACCCCCTTCCCTCGAACTATGCAGCGTTCCTCATCCTACTGAACACTCACACACCTTTGTGCACATTATATATATAATGTTTTTTGTTTGTGTCTACTCAAACAGTTCGTTTCAAACCGATGTGCTTACAGTCCGGTAGAGGACAAACAAATTTTAAAAGAGTATGGGAAGTTAACGAAGTTAGGAATAATTTGTGCAGACAGTTTATCCTCTGTTCTTATGTCAGGTACACATAGATGCAAGTTCTAGTACAGTGGTACTGCACTAGAACTTTCATCTATGTGTACCTCACCTGCAAGCTACCGGTTGACCCACGGCGGAGTGGAGTGGAGTGGCCCACAGATAGTCGTTAGCTATGCAGAAGCATTTTAAGAGCATTTGAATATCTGTACTTTGGTGAGCATGATGCACTTTAATATATAAATAAAATAAAAGATTCATCCAATGTATTTTAGTGAAGAATAAAATGTTCTTAATTTTATTGATAGAATTTTTTATTCTAGGGGGAGAAAAAATTTAGCCTAGAACTTGAGAAAGGCCGATTCCCACCTTCACTCTATCAGAAAATTATTAATGACTGTTGGTATGTAATCTGAGGCCATCCGAATTACAAATAATATCGCTAGGCACATCTTGTGATTTGCAGGTCTACGTAAATAAAATTTAGAGAGAGAGAGAGAGAGAGAGAGAGAGAGAATGTGCCCAGCACGGTACTGAAAATGTTATATCATTCAAAATCAAATGGCTCTTTAGCTTAGTTGGTAATAATATGTGCTTGCCGAATGGAAATTTCCAGAACTGACACTATAAGAACTTTTTAAGCTCTCCCTCTCTTTCAAAGTGTTATCTTTGTTCCTTGAAAAAAAAAAAAAAAAAAAAAAGTAAAGTGCAGCCATTATCACTGCAGGATGGAAGCCTCCTCAACAATTCATGCTGAAGGAAAGGAAGAAGGAGGAGATTACTCGATTGCTGTCCGACTTATCGCTGTTAGTCACTTTTTTTTGTTTCCATTTCTGAAGAAAATTCTGCAAGGACACTAGTTTGATTTTATTGGATGCCGTGTGGCCTTTGCTGATTTAACTGAGCATCGATGGCTGATTGCAGCCATGGGTGCTCCTAACTAGTCGATGACAAAAGCGCATTGGTCTTGCTTGATAGGTACTTTGATGAGGTGGTTAAAGCGTGGATCTTTCAGCTGAGTTAAGTGCTGTTTAAAGTAATTATAATCTCCACGAAACAGCTGGTTAACCACTGCTTATGAAATCCTGCTGTGCATCAGATGACTGTGTGGGAGATTCATGTTGTTGTTCACTACCATTCTCTTGAATTTTGCAGTCTTGAAGTCATATTTTACAACCTCTCAATCAACGAGAAAATTGTAACTTGTGAATATATATTTTTTTATATATTGAATGTTCTTTTTCCTTAATTGCTCCCATTTCGTGCCGTATTCAAGTTAGCATATTGTAGAATTTTGGACACCATGACACATTTAAATGATTTTACTAATTCTAGATTCTGATTGAGATGCTTTTTAATAAGAATAAAAAACAATGTTTTGAGTATTTATTTAAAAGCAGTGCAGCTAACTTTATAATGAATTCTAACTGGAATATTTAGAATTCTAGATAGATTTCGTGAAATTCTAGAAGGGCTTGATATACGAAAAATAAAATAATGAATTCAATATAATTTTCTTGTGTTATATGAATTTTTATTGTATTATTTACTATCATTCTAATAGTGACTGCGTGATTTTTGCCAAGGCAGGATACAGAATAAAATATTTTGTTTTTGAAAAAAAAAAAAAAAAAACGATTTAAATCTTTCATTTTTTGCCATTATTTGGATCAGCTCGATGTAAATATATTCCCATAATCTTTAGAAATCAATGTGCAGTGCAGTAATTCGAGAAGATGTTTATAATAAATCGCTTCTAACCAACAGCAAGTGAAACAACCACGAATTTCTTCACATTACCTTGTTAAAGTGAATTTTGATTGTCTTCCGTCTTAAGAACAGGTTGTGAATGTTTTAAAAGGGCACCTGACATTTTAATGATGAATGATGTCAGGATTAAGTCATTAGGTTGTCATTTGTCATGTAATTATCTTGGTCTTTCATTTTGAAAGATATAATTACAGAATCGATCTGTCTTCTCCACTGTTTCTTTGCTTTGATTTTGTTTCTTTCTTAAAGTGTGGATTGGACGGAAAAAAAATAATTTCAGTTTTTTTTTTTATTGTATTGAATTCATTTTCACAGTTTTTGTTGTTTTTAGAATAAAAGACCGAGCAAGCTTGATACACTACACAACATATCAGAAATCTCACAATCTTGTATCTTATGTTTTATTTAGACTTTAAAAAAAATACACCCAACAAGATACTCAGGATTTAAAAAGAAATTAATAAAGGTAACTGTTATAATTTATCCGCAGAAGTACGAAGCATAATTACTTATATTAGGAGCCCTCGCTGGGAGCTTCTAGTATGGCCAGTGGCTCCGTTGATCTGTGTTCGAAACCCGCCTGGATTGGATAAATTTTTGAACTTTTTCTTACTATGACTGAGTAAGTCGGGCCAGGGTTGTATAGTGTTTCCAGCAGGAAAAATAGGCCTACACGTAAATTACAGACACTTATATACTGATTCCCCATGATCATAGTTTTCCTGCGCAATTTAGATTATCGGTTTAGAGCAGGAGTTCTTAACCTTCTTAGTTCCACGGACCCCTTTGCCAGTCAGGTGAATGCCACGGACCCCTTCTCAGAATAATGTTTTTAAATGCATAAAATAAAATTACAAAAAAACCAGTTTAATGAAATAATTACCAAAATTTTAAAAATATATGTGTTTCTTTCTTAACACATTGAATAATACAATACATTTAAAATATAGGAAAGTTGAAGTTAAATTTTATTTTTTAAGGACATATCAGTGTGAAGACTGTTGTTTATCTTGAATAAGAACATTAAACTGTGGTGTGGTATATGACAAGGCAACACGCATGTCATGTTGGACATCTAATCGATTTTTTGTTTTCATTGTTACAAGTGCTGAAAATCCCGATTCGCACAGATATATTGTTGCAAATGGTATCAAAGCTTCCATAGCTCGCTTTACAAGACGAGGATAGGCTTCTCTCGGGGAACACCAGAATTCTCCAAGGCTTTTTGAGGTGAACTCCAATCGTAGTAAGTTTTTTGACCTAAGATTAATAAGTTCATCTTTGGTTAAGTCAACATCTTCGATGCACTTTATATCAGAAAGATATAAAGTGCATCGAAAAAGAAAAGGATTTCGGATCCATGGTTCAATTTTCATGCCATCAAGATAGAAATAACTTTTAAAAGAGTTCTGTAATGTTTCCAAGTGTTCGCAGATATCTCTTTTCAAAAAAATTGAGAGAGAAATTTGCATTTCAACTACGTCTTGGTAAAGCACTTCCTGCAACAGTGGAAAGTTTGCAAGAATGTCGGTCTCTACTCTCTTCTTCCATATTGATAACTTAGCCAAGAAAGCTTGTAATGCCGACTGGGCTGGCCGGGTGGGTAAAGTGCCTGTCTGGCAACCCAAAGGTCGCAGGTTCGAATCCCGCCTCAGTCTTGGATAAAAGTACTGCAAAAACCGTGGGAGAAGCCGATGCGCCAACAACTAACTAAAAAAAAAAAAAAAAAAAAAAAAGCTTGTAATATTTCAGTTGCATCCACAATGGTGACTTCATGACCTTGAATGGAAAGATTTATCTCATTCATATGGTGAAAAATATCTGCCAGGTAAGCCAACCCATGGATAAATCCTTCCTTTCAAAATGTTCCAAGAGTGGGTTTTCTCTTTCTTCCAGAAAAAGTGAAACTTCTGCCCTTATTTCGAACAAGCGCTTCAAGACTTGTCCTCTTGAAAGCCAGCGCACTTCTGTGTGGTAGAGAAGCACTTCATATTCTACTCCCATTTCTTGACAAAATCTTTTAATGTGGTGTTAATACGATGATTCAGAGAACTTCTTTTAATAAAGTTGATAACTTTTATGGCTGTTGGCAATACTTCTTTCAGGGTTGTTGGAAGAGTCTTTGTTTCCAGTGCATGTCTGTGTAAAAAGCAATGAGTGACGACGACGTGAAGAGCTTCTGTTTTCACTAAAGTAACAAATTGCAGGATTTCCATCAGTGCAAAAAGAATGAAGTTTTCCTTTCCATTCAAAGTTTCGTTTGTAAAAAAAAAAATTTACCATTTCGAAAACGTCGACGGCCTTTGTAGTTTCCGAAAGAGACTCACAAAATAAGAATTCTTCTTTGATGGCGTCAGCATGCACATAGCGAACAAAACAAGGAGCTGGCTACATTGAGAAATATCTGTAGTTTCATCCAATTGCATACTGAAGGGGAATGGCGAGGCTGCCATTTCCTCGATGACCTGCTTCAAAATATTAAGGAAATTAATGAGTTGATTTTTTTCCCATCCAAGCTCACGGACCCCCTGAAATCCTTCCACGGACCCCTGGTAAATAAACCCTAGTTTAGAGGGATTTTTTAACAGTTAATTGCAAAGTTATGTATATCGAGTATATCTAGATGCAGCTGCATAAATAAAATAATGGAAGAGAAATGTATGTCCATAGCCTTGCTGCAGGAGCCTTACTCAGTACAGTCACACACAAGGGGATATCCACAAAACTATAGAATTATATCTGAAGGCAATAATCCTATGACAGCTATTGTGGTGAAGGATAGAGATATCCAGACCTACCTGAATACAGTTTATAAATTAAACTGTGTAAACCGTGCAGAATAAATACAGAACAAAGATCTCTTTTACTGAAATGTTAAGAATATTCTGTATGTAAGTTTTCAGTTCAGCTCATCGTAAACATTAACTAGTGCAGTAACGTAAACATAGATGCGTTGATGTTTTTGTATTTCTTTCATAAATTTGAGCTTTGGGTGCAGTGTAGCATTGGTTTTGCTGTACAATTACGACATTGAATAAAATCGAGCATTTTTACATCAAAATACTTAAAATGCATACTGTATAATTTATTGATTTTTTATGGCCATGTGGTTTCTGCGTGTGGTATCTGTAATTTCGTGGAATGGGGCAACCTTTCACCCACATCCCAAGGGCGATTAATTCGGGCGCAGTGTGCGAAATAAATTTAACAATTTCTTCCATGTTAACAGGACTTTAACTCACCTTTTCCACCTAGTGTGGAAACACAGCGATCGTAACCGATATGCTGGTCTGTGAGTTAGTACATTGGTATAGTCACCGTCCTCCCCACACCGGGTGGAAAAAGCCCGGGTTCGAATCCCGTTGATGGCGCGAGGAACTTTAATGTGCTTTTTCACTCTGTGGCTGAGTTAGTCAGTCTCAGGCGTAGATAGCAAGATTTTTCCCCCAGATTCTAGGGGTTTTTCGACCGACAAATCTACCATAGACCATACGCAATTAATAGACATAAGACACACAGCACGGCATATGAATTTAAATATTCGGGTGGCCTAATATAATAGTTTAGTAACCACTATACTATCCACAAGGTTTCAAATGCAATTGGTGAAATTATAATAGTTTTGTTTGGTTTCAAATGTTGTGGTTACCAGTAAAAATTGAAATATGGAGCAAAAATCAAATAGCATAATTTGTGCAGAGCTCTGAATAATCGGTAAGATGGTACATTAGATGGGTACTAAAGCACAGGTATTTAACAAATTTGTACCGCATATTTTCTAACTAGATTTCTAACCCAACTATTTAATAATTGATGGGGTCAGATTATGACACAATAGTCAAGAATGGCGTGGCATTTTCTAGATGTTTGTAGGAGAATAAGGGAAATAGTTTTAGGGTAAAAAAAAATGCGTTGTATGAACATTTGATTAGTCTCTTAGCTTAAAAGAACAATTCACTTCGCACCATGTTGGGACTAATGAACCAATTTATCAAAATGTTTAGGTATTCAGCCTATATGCTTATTATTACCACTACTATTGTTTGATGCTAATTAAAATTAAAAAGTTCATTTTTGGTCACTTAGGCAGATTCTGGCATCTTTCTTCGTTATTTTTGCACCTAAGCGACTATGAGCCTTCAATGTATGTGCTCTGTAAAAATTACATGAATTCTGCGGTCTATTTGCTGGATGAAAAACTATTTTCCCTGTGGGAAAACTGGGCAGTCCTCTCCCGAGACAGAGTAACATGATTAAAGTGAGAGGAAAAAAATCAGTACTGACGAAATTCTATCCCTAGCCTTTTCCACACTGTGTTCCACAGGTTAACCTACCCGCGAGGATCTTCTTTCCCCTAAAGCCTGGAAGATAAAGTAACTTCCATCGAAAATACTGTGGTAAGCATTTAGATTAACAGCGCAAGGCTTACAAGGATGGAAACTACAAAGGATTAATTCAAAATTTAGTTGAACAGTACCGAAAATTTAGGTATAGAACGTCCCCTTAGACTACACTCGCACTTGGATTTTTACAGTCCAAATTTTGGTGACAAATGAAAACTTTTGCTGACTTGCAACGTAGAAGTGCATGGGAAACGTTCCCATCAGGATATTGAGGTTGTGTGGAGAAGAGTTATCAGGGAGGGAGGGATATAAATATGATGGGCGACTGTGTCTGGTGATGGTTAGATGGTTAGAGGTGATCAAAAAAGTCGTATTCATAATTAGTATATTAAAGTAATGAGGAACGTTTCTAAAAATTTACTACTAGAGTAATTCATGTCTTCGTTATCATGTCCTTGACGTAGCTCCCACAGAAGAGAAGTCGCCAACTGATTCTCTTGTGTCCGGTGATGTCTTGTGAATGCAGTAGCCGAGCTAAGCAAGTTCAAAGGGTAATCCTCCATCTTATTGAAAACGATATCGGCTGTAGTACCGCAAGTTGTAGATCACGAACACCTACAACTGAACGGCCGCCGTAGCAGCGAGGGGATACATTGGTACACGCGTTTCTATTTACCACTTTCCAAGCCCGCGAGAAACTCGGTGATGTACCTTGTCAACTCCTCTGTCCCTATATAACCATCTCGGAGTATAAAATGAATATTTATTTATTTATATCACATAACTGTTGCAATACGCGCACGCTACTTAACAAACAAAAATAGGGCAATCAATGAGTATGAATCATACTACTGCAAACTTTCACATTTGGACCGCCTTCTATATGTTCTCATAAAATATGGGAAAATTTCTAATCTTCGCCTTTTTAAGCAAATGAAAGGTAGCTTAGTGGTTTGAAGCGAAACGTCTGAGAAAATATTCTTATTGTGAAGTGAAATTCTATACGCGTTTGAAGGTCATTCGTTAGCTGCCTTCTCTGTCATTGCGTATGCCTTTCATCCTCTTAATTAGTGGTATCCAATGCTCTCTAAGCAGTGCGTGTTTTAGACCACAGTTTGTTCATGAGAGGGGAGTTGGAATTCTAGCATAAATGCCGGAATAGCTAGTGGAAGACCTTGACCCGCCTATTGACTCTAGCAGTTGTTGCGTAGATAAGCTTTCGCGTCTTCCAGTCTAATACCTTGCATTTATCTCAAAAGCCAAATCTTTTAACTTCGGTCTATTAATAAAAATTAAGAGCACTGTTTATGCACACTAATACGCACTGTTTTTCTTCGTTTATTTATTTTTTGTTGGCCTTTTCATCCTGTGTGGAGTTTAATCACAATATTTCATCTTTCTGGAGTTTTCTCGTTTGAAATTTATGGAAGTAAATGTTATCTCAAGTTAACTCGGGCCTACACGTTTTACTGGCCAACGGTTGTGCTGAATTAATCGAATACGAACAAGTGTTGTATTTTTCCTGAATTTATCGCAGGAAAAAGTGTAAAGGAATTGGTTAACTCACCAAATAACTATAAACGTTCGGTGAGTATATTCAATCCCCGCATCGCTGCTCTCTAATTTTAATATCGCCAAATTATGGCATTCTAAAAATCAAAAACCTGTTTAGAATCCTTCCTAAGAAAATAGTCTGATTCTCCAATGCGGTTATTTAGGGCCATTCTATGGAAAGTGGCCAGCAATCCATTGCACTTTACTTGTTTGCTCTTATTCTCTAACATCCATCATATGCTGCACAAGTCCATGCAAAGAAGCAATTTAATCGGACACTGTGTGTTTGTTCATCGGAGCGGCGTAACACTTATTTCGCGAACAGAGCTTGTCAATGGTCGAAACGTGCATGAGGGCCACGTGCCACCATATTCATGAACTGCTGCAGAGCTCAATTACTTGACATTTCCTGTGTTTTAGTGACACGATGCTGTTTCTGTAGTCCCATCGTCGAATGACCAGATGGCACGTGGCACTGCTTAGCACGTCACTGTTTTTCCCATTCTGAACTCTTTCCGACTTCCTGCTTTTACTTTATTGACATCACATTAGCTAGAGGAATGCTATATGTTCGCTTCTAAGTCTTCATAAAACGATAATGGTGAATATAGTTTTTGGTACAAAATACGGATAGTATAATTTACTTTTGGTATTGTAAATAAATTGCGGCTTACTCTAATCTTAAGTACACAACGATTATCGTCAGATAGTTTATGCATATGTTTTGAATGCATCTACGTGTCTCTCTTGACTAGAAACAGCATTTCCAATGTGGCAACTTTTTTCTCTTCGAACTTTTTAGCACTTCCGTTTACGATGCATGGGTTCAGAACTGCCATATGAAATGCAATATTATGGGATAGTATTGTATGTAGCATAAAGCAAAATGCACATCGCGGGATAGTGTTAGATACCCCAGCTGATGTTGCGGATGAACTCAACAGTTACTTTACATCTATATTTACAGAAGAAAAGCGCTTTATGTCAAAGAGAAATTATGGGAGTGAAGTTGAAAAATATGTAATTAATGATACTGAAATTTCACATGATTATTTAATGAAAACACTTTCGAGCTTACAGGTCAGTAAGGCTCCTGGGGTTGATGGCATATACCTTATAATCTTAAGGGAGGCGGCAAGTGAGTGCATTCAACCATTGAGGGTAATTATGGGAGCATCATTGGACTCGGGAGTGATTCCGTTGGATTGGAAAAATACCGATATATCTCCAATACACAAGGGTGGTTCTAAGAGTGAAGTGGGAAATTACCGACCGGCAGTCTAACTTCGGTAGTAGAGAAAATCATGGAGGCAATGATCAAGGGTGGAATTCAGGATCATTTAGATAGAAATGGAATTTTGAAGGATACTCAGCATGGTTTTGTGAAGGGAAAATCATGTTTAACTAATGTGATTAGCTCTTTTGACAGGGTGAGCTAGATTTAGGGAATAATTTCGACGTTGTTTATTTGGATTTCAGCAAAGCATTTGACTCAGTCCCACATGCGCGGTTACTTTATAAGCTGGAACAGGGTGGAATCACAGGAGAAAATCCTTAGATGGATAGCAGGATACAGAGAGTTGTGATAAATGGCTGTTCCTCAGATTGGGTTGATGTAAAAAGTGGGGTTCCTCAAGTATCTGTATTAGGACTACTATTGTTCTTGATTTTCATAAATGACATCGATGAAGAAATAGAGGGCGTGATGTCTAAATTTGCAGATGATGTAAAGATTAGTAGAGTAATTAATGTTCACCGCCAAGTAGAGCTTCTTCAGAGTGACCTAGATAGACTTCAGGGATGGTCAGAAAATGGCAGCTATGCTTTAATCCAGCAAAATCTAAAGTATTACACTTAGAGAAGAGTAATCCCAAAATAACTTATACACTCGGTGAAGTTAAACTAAAGCCAGTAGTGGAGGAAAGGGACTAGGGTGTTAAGATAAGGTCAGACATGAAGTTCTCCGAGCATTGTAGACAGGTTGCAATGAATGCCCATGTGTCCTATCGATGATTTATCGAGAATTTGCTAGTAGAGATAAGGACGTCATAATCCATTATATAAGGCTATTGTTAGACCACACTTGGAATACTGTGTTCAAGTATGGAGACCGCACCTACAAAAAGACATTGAGCTTCTTGAAAGGGTCTAAAGACGGGTAACTCGCCTGGTGAGATCGGCAAAAGGGCGTCCATATGAGGAAAGACTTCGAATATGTCAAGGTTGATGAGCTTGGAAATTAGGCACCTTAAAGGAGACTTGATTGATGTATTTAAGGCTCTGAGAAACATAACTAAAATGAAAGAGGGCGAAATTTTCACAGTTATAAATGATTCTAGAACAAGCGGCCATAATTTCAAGTTACGGGGGTAGATGTTTAGACTGGATTGCAGGAAGTTTAATTTTAGCCAGCGAGTTATAAATTACTGGAATAAGTAACTTACATGGGTGGTAGAGGCTGACAATTTTGGAAAACTCAAGAGGTCAGCTGGACAGTTACTGGAGGAGGAAAACGCATAGATTGTCTGTTTCCTTTTCTTTTATTAATTCTCAATTTTAATTTTGTTCTTCTTATTTGTTATTTATTTCTTTATTTATTATTATTATTATTTATTATTTTTTTTTTTGGGTGGTGCAGCATAAGCCATAGGCTTTCTTGCACCAAGTAGTCATTACTAGTACTAATACAAGAGAGAAGTGGTCACTAAAAAAAAAAAAAGCATGCGTTCTCATATTGACAATTTCACTCATCCAGTGTACTGTTGCATCAGGGCTGGTGCTGGATGGCAGAGAATGCAAGGAACCCGGCCTACTATTTACGGAAGGCTCAGGTATGTACAAAAATAGACATATAATTCTGTGAGACTTGTCTTCCCCAATACCAATGTTTCCACGCAGACATCTTATCGAAGCTGTTAAGGAAGGGCACCATTTAATGCAGGTGGATCGTGAGTATACTGTACTAGTTTGTAAATCACTTTGAGGTGTAAAATCCCCATCCTTTTACCTTTTTTTTTTTTTTAGCATAAAATAAGTATTAGCTGTAAATTCCATATGTCTAGAGGTGAAATAAATTCTACAGAGGTCAGTTTTTTTTTCTGTTACCGCTTCCTAAAACGATTAAATCAACACTAGCTTAGAGGGAAGGACAACATTAGCTTGCAAGCCTTGGAAGTTTTCCATTTATGGGTGGAATTCAGATTCGACACAGCCTGCACAGATTGTTACACGCTAGCCTAGCCATGGAGGGCAACTCTCAGCTGCCTTAATTTGACTCGAAGTATATTCTGTAAGATTAGAATTGCAGTGCGCATTACAGTCATATTGTTGTGCAATTATAGTGAAATCAGGCGTCACATTTTTATGCTACTCTCTTTTGAAAACCCTGTTTTCGGTGATGGTCTTATTGTCCGTCAGCTAGGCCACCATTTACAATATTGGATCCATCAAACTATATAGATAAGTTTTCATCATTCTAACAGAAACAGATCTTTTAGTAAGAAAGGTTTGTAAGCAGTGTTACATGCAGAGTTTTTTAATGGTACCCCTATCACTAAAATGGTTATATTAGTACAATACTCTGTGCTGCGAGTCGATCGAGAATTAGAACAAATAAATTATGAATATAGAAATTATTGACAGTGGACTTTAATTTCTTGAATATTATGATATTGGTTTTAGAAATTAAGCTCTCATCTCCTTTCATTTGATTTCGCACCCAGTTAATATACCTCTTTTTGCAGTCTCGAGGACGGTTGCTTAAGCTTCACGAGCTTGAACTCACCCCCCCCCCTTACCACATCTTCACTACAATGCCTCCAACAGAAATCATTCAGGGTTTTTCCGAGAATTTAATGCAAACGAGGTCTGTTCTTTGTGTGAGTGACGCAGGTTGTCACGTTCAGAATATTATATAAAGAAGTACTCCCCCATTTTATGGTTATACCAAAAGGATGGACTTGTGTTAATTGGTGCATCGTTTTTGATGACTTTGGACCAGTCAATTTTAGAACGGCTTTCTATATCCAGGCACTCATAATAATTATCTCTATTTCCCATTGGAAAATGGTAGCCGGAATCATTTCCGCAGTTAAAAGTAAACATCATTAAAAATACTAGGCATAATGGAATATAAATCCCCTTGTAATCAGTAAGGATTACGTTGAGGGTTTTATGCCTATGTTTATATTCTTGTGATACTTTCCTTATATTCATGCTTTATGCGTATATACTATCATCGCTTCTTTCCTTCTTCAATTTTTTTTTCTCTCATACAGAACTTTAAAATACTTATATATATTAGTAACTTTATTTCTCTGTAGTGACAAATTATTCGTACACCAAATTTTGTTTCAATACACGTTGGTATTACTTTTGGTCATAACTCTTAATTTAAAAATCACTACGGGAACTGTGGCCATAAAATACTATATATTTTTGTAAAATTAACTTCTTGCTCGTTACTGCAGATTGGCTTTGTTTAAATCAGGCATGCAAACCGTGGCTTATTTGTAAAGCCTTTCATTACAAAGCGATCAGCGGCGAGAAGCGACCGATCAAGTGTAGACCTCATTTTACTCTCCTCAATCGTCTGTGTGGACAGTGATTATCGTATACACTATGGCATCATCATATACTCTGCTGCACGCGTTTCTCCGGAACGCGAGTTGCTTGCGCTATTCTAGTCAGTAATTATGGCCATTAGATGCACTACTAGAGATACACCGGTGCCAATAGGTCAACTCCCCTTCGCCAATTTCCCCGTTTCCCTCTCTCTCTCTTAGGTACTCCCGCCTAGCTCATCGATCATGGCACGAGGATGACCCATAGGTCTTGTCACAGCTGCGGTATCGTTCTGAGGCGGGGGGGACTGGGGGAGGAGAAGTGCAGGACAGCTGTTTAGAAGCCCATTATTTCTCTCTCGCTTTAGCAAATTTACCCTCGTGCATTCGGAAAGCCAGGTCTCACCCTGACATCGGAGATCTACACTTGCTGGTGTCGGGACACGAGATGCGACTGTCGTATCGCTTTTGTTAAATTCCCCACTGTTCCTACCTCAGCATTGTTCGTTCACCACTGTGGGTTCATGTGCTTGGCTCAGCATACCCGAGTATATATATAGTTTGGTCTTCTGATAAGAAACCACATCATTTCTTATTGCTCTCTTTTGCAATAGCCTTCCTAGTTTATGTAGAAATCGGTTAGGTTTATAGAGCTGTTTGTTAAAAAGAAGTTAAAAAATTCTTCTTCCAGTTATCATCTCATTGCACTTACCCCAATTCTTTACAAAGTAATGAAGATATCCTTCAAGCGCCAATATGGATTCCGCCAGTGTCGATATACTCGCGATGTATTGACTTATGTTACTCATAGTTACAAAGTTCGAATAAATAACAGTTATCCACATGGTTCAAAAATGTGTTTTGTTATGACCTATTGTCCGTCCACAGTTTTTAATCTATAAGAAGTAGATTGAAATTGCCCACAATGAGGACTTGGAAATCCTACTTGGCTGCCCTTTTAAGCCGCCTATACATATTTTTGTCATACTCCTCAGAGTCGTTTGGGCTCTACCATACCCCGACTATTATCTTTACTGCATGTCATCTTACACCACACACTCAATCTGACTCTGAATAGTCTAATCAGTTTCAGAGAGGTCGTGAAAGGGGAGGGGCACTCGTGCATCTTGATAAGCGGTATGATTATCCCTTCTAATTGGGCCTCCTCTCGCTCCTGAACACACTACATTCACCATAATAAAATTCTTCGTCCCCTATCTCTGGATGATACTATGTCTCTGTGGTCCTATTATATCAGATTTGATTGACTTAAATAAAAGATTAAATTCTTTTAATTTATTTACAATAATCCTGGCATCACTATATAAAAAAAATTATATTTTGTACCTTATTGCTTTTTTACTACCTTGGCGCACCCCTCATGGTTGCTTAAACACGATTTACGGTTTGCGACTAACTGCTGGTAGTTTTTGAACTTATTTCAATACCCATTGATTAGTAATTGTGGCTGCTAGATTCAACGACTCTCTAGGCCTGTTAGATTCAACGACTCTCTAGGCCTGTTCTCAGGGTTGCCTTAGGGTTCGGTCCTTTGACCATTCTTCCGGTGTATCGTCCGGGACGAGTTCCTTGGGATGGACCTCGAGTGCGTGACATCCTTGGCTTTTGCTGATGACTTGGTCCTGGTCCACGCTGACACAAGGGCTCAGCTCGAAACCCGCGACAAACAAACACAAACTACAGCAGTGGGTCTCCCTGCACCGTCTGCTTATTTCTGGGGAGAAAATCAAATCAATTCTCTTAAAGGATCTCTCCAACTTGGAAGGCCACCAACAATCAAGATAGACAATGCCCCGACCAGATTATACCCGGAGGTCTAATACCTTGGCATAGTAATAGATATGAAGCAGACCTTTCACCAACATCTGATATATTTATCCACTAAGATAAAGAAGTGTACGGCTATGATTTCCCGGATCAGCAGAGCAGACCAGGGGCTCAAGAGAAGAACACTTGCGTTATCTTTATTGCAATCAGCGAAAATAAGTAAATTTTACATGTATGCCTGATGCAATGCCCATAACAGCAAAAATGCTAGGGGGTTATAAAATAAATACATTTTCTGTTTATACTCCGGCACGACAACCAAGTCAGTAGAGTTTACAATAAATCGTCAATACAAATATTTATCGTATTTAGTAGTCACGGGCTTGAACACCCGGTCCACTCAAGTAACGCGTGCTATGCACTCTCGCTCCTGACCACTGGGCTACGTCAGGCTGTTACTATACAAGACAATTTTCTTGCCAATAGTTTTTCTATGGTGCAGCAGTTTGGTGTACCAAGGCCACCCTGGATAGAAATCGAAGAAAGCTTGATTCAGTACAACGCTTTACGCTAATTACAATCAGAGCTTGCTGCACCGTAAGCACCCCTGTCCTTTAAGTCTTACCTGGGTTTATGCCTTTGTGCCTTGAAGTCATCAAACAAGGAATCTTCTACAGAATGAAGAAAGGCGTTCCCACCGACGTCGCTGGTATCCAACTGGACCTGTAAAATGATCCCAAACGGGATCATTTGGGGTCCAAAGGTTACGAACAACATAGCAAGAATCCTGGGATACCATCGCTAAGGGTGTTATCACCAGGAACTTTATTCCTACCGTGACTCCCACTAACCCAAAGCCTCCTCCATGGTACGCCCCAGGTCTCCAGATAACGTTTCTCCTTACTGGGCATAGGCCCTTTAGACGTAAGTTAGCAACCCTTGGTGTTGAGAATGCTCCACTGTGCACTTGTGGTGAAGACGAGACCTGGGAGCACGTCATATACCTCTGCCCTGAATATGACGAATAACGGACCAGAATCCAAGATAACCCACGAAACTCTGAGCACTTATTCCTCAGCCAACCGGGCTAGCCGAGTGGGTAAAGTACCTGCCCGGCAACCCTAAGGTCGCGGGTTCGATTCCCGCCTCGGGCTTGGATCAAAGTACTGCAAAAACCTTGGGAAGTGCAATATGGCCACAGAAGCCGATGCGCCAACAACTACCAAATCAAAAAAAAAAAAAAAAAAAACTTATTCCTCACAGAAAAACACCACTACTACTACAGAGCCCTTACAGAGTACTCTCAATCTGTTTTTAAAGGAGATAAACTATCCACCTGAGAAATATCCAAAGTGCAAACAAGAATCAAGTTCTGTGATGGGATCTTGACCCAAATAAGACTAACTGGAGTACCGAACAACTCTGAGACGACAGTACTGTCCACCTGATGATGAAAATTGCTGACATTTCGATCATAGTGTGGGATCATCTCTTCCAGACTTCTTTACACAATCTTCTGGACGGCAGGATGGACATCTTGTCCGCTATCCACACAGTGTGTGATAGACCCCATTTGCTAACTCCAACCAGGGTAGGATACGAGTAACCCTTCTGGGGCAATTTCAGCCGCTAGCCCCTTCCGGGGTGGAATTAACTGCAATCCCTTCTGGGGTAGGATCAATACCTCGCATGTGAGCCTGGCGCTCCCACGGGATCTTCTGCCTTCCATGACTTTTCTCACTGGGGAAAATCCCTTTCTCCTACTGCTATTTAACCACATTGTGACCAACCTTTCTTCACTATTTCCATACTTACTCCTTTCAAACTTTTATTTTTTATTAACTTGGTCTCCGACAGGAAGCTCTGACAAAACTGGCGGAGGCTAGTCAGAGTATAATGGGACCTCCCAGCGGTGGTGCCAGGCAATGCAGGGTCACACTAGGGGCATTGCAGCTACGCGTAAGTAGCCAGAGACACAACTAAAACATAACACTGCTTTATACAAACAAGACATTACACTTTTCTGGCTTTTACAGAAGTTCTGTACTTCTTCACAAAGTATTATGGCACAGATGGGGGAAACCACCGGTGGCACCTTCCACAAAACACTATGCTACTATAGGGCAATTACAGGTCGGACTCAAGTGCACACAGAGAGGGTGCAAGTATAATTGTAACCTACATCACTAACCTGTATCATTCCAATGGCCCTCCTTAACGTCCAGGTTAGCAGCTTTGCTGACTCCCTTAAGACTTTCATGGATGCTAGCAAAATCTCTTGCACTTCCTCTTTCAAATTCCTTGAATCTTTACAAAATCAATTTCTTCTATTAACATTATTACGTATGGAAAAATGAAGTATGATCTAGTAATGACAAGTAATATGCATCAGTTGATAAAAAAAATAGAATAATGTATCCAAAAAATTTTCTTTTGCAAAGTGAAAGAACACTAATTAGTAGAACTGCGAAAAATCATAAAAGAAAAGGCCACCAACAAGCGACAATAGCTACGTAGACAATTATAGTTAAACTGCAAAGGAATTTTTAATCCCGGCACATTTATTAATAACTGTTGGGCTTTTATTCTCAGCCGAATTTCTTTCTTGTGACACATTTGCAATCAATTATGCATTTGTTGTATGCAGTCAGACAGAGGCAGGCAGTTTTGTCTTCGTCGTTACAACAAATGAGATATAAATTATGCATATGAACACAACACTCGGATATATTTGCCATTTTAGCTACCCTTTCGGGTTATAAATGTGAAATATGTATAAAGCAAATCACTTAAAAAAATACAAAGATCCAATTAGGTGTGCCATATCTTATTGCTGAAGAGTAGTACATTTTTAATGTTATCACGGCAATTCCATCTCTTTGTAGGTATGGCGATGACTGTGACCTTATTATAATTGCAGATAATAGGCACCGACAATTTTCTGCTTATTCCTCAAATCATTTTTTTAGACAAACAGTGTTTATTTGTATTAATGTGATTTATAAGCGTTCTTTCTGACATGATATCCGTTGTTCATAACTGCTTTGAACCGCCATTTGTTCCATAAAGAGGAAATTATCGTTTTACTAGTGGACATTACAGGATTTCATAGTTGGTTAGCTAAATATTGTGTGATAATATAGAAATGCATTTCTCCAAATTACGATAAATTATGACTGTTCTGGTATTGATGAATAAACAACAAAAAGGCACGTTTTTGTAACTTGTTTACTTACCACATATGCCAATTATTGACTTTTATTTTCCTGTTTACGAGGGGAATTTCAAGAGTTTTCTGTATGACAGCACCATTGTTACACTAGTATCGACTATCCTTTCGATACTTGGGGGGGGGGGGTAATTGTGCAGTCAGATATGAAGTTTTCTGAGCAGTGCAGACAGTCTGCAAGAGTAGCTCATGGTGTCTTGTCAATGATATACAGGAATTTTTCTATCAGGAATAAGAAGGTGATTATCCCCTTGTATAAGGCAATGGTCAGGTTACACCTTGAGTACTGTATACAGTACTCAAGGTGTAACCTCTGGAGGCCTCATTTTAGGAAGGATGTAGAATGCTGGAACGAGTACAGAGAAGGGCAACAAGATTAGTGAATGGAACAAAGGGTTGCTCTTACGAACAAAGGCTTATACACCTCAATTAGACCACCTTGGTGATCTAATTGAGGTGTATAAGGCCTTGAATAGTTTGCGCAAGCTCAATGCTGATGGGATTCTGCCTCTTGCCCAGATTAATCGCCTGAGGGGACATAAATTCAAATTGAAGAATACATGTGCGGAAATTTTCCTTTAGCCAGCATGTAGTTGATTGCTGGAACAAACTTCCATCTGTTTTTTTTTTTGTTGTTGTAGAAGTGGACAGCTTAAATAAATTCAAGGCAGAACTAGACAAACATTTGGAGCGAATGGATGGGTCAAATGGGAAGGTGTATTTTTTAATTTAATTTTATTTTTTTGGCTGATGTTTGATATTTTTTTGGCTGTATAAGCTTGTTTTCCTGCATCATATGCCTCTACTAATGCTATATCAACGATTTGGGAGAAGTGTGCCATTTCATTCCTCAGCTATTAATTAAAATCCCATACCAATTCATATTGGTATTCCCATTTGTATGTATGTCTCTCATATTTGGTCGTTTGTTCCAGATTCTTGCTGAAAGTCTGTCCTTTGGATTAATCATCGTCTGTCTTACAATGTTGAGATGGCTTAACAGAGCAGCTGGTCACCCTTTCACTGTAGCAAGGGCCATTCTCCATTCAAACCTTAACATTACACTGTGGATGGACCAGTGTTGCGGTTCGTCACACACATTACCAGTAATGCGTGACGAATATTGGTAAATTATTAAAATTAAGATATTTTATTAACGTGAGTTTCGTTTCTAATCTCTTACATTTTAACTCCAGAATGCAATGGTTAATCAGTAGGAATATTCAAATTACCCTGTGAGCATTTGTGCTCACAGTCAAATTAGACGTTCCTGTACCGGAGGAGGTTGTTGCTAAACCCCGTATCACAACTATACGCCGTGTTGGAGAAAATCGCAACTTCGCACAACAGTCAAAAATCTTGGAAACCCTCGAAGTTTCCTCCAGAAAATACACTCGAAATGTTTAATTCCTTACAGATATACACGCAGAAAAGCTTGCAACGAAGCAGCATACCCGAAGAGAGAGATCTTTTGAAATTCTTATAAGCTTACGAATATGAACTGCAAGTAACGCCTTACATTCTTCCATCTACAAATGTTTATGCAAGTTTAAGAGCAAATATTAAAAGCCACTCTATTCCTAAATCTGTTCTACAGACCCTGTTTCAAATACTTGCAGACTGTGCATAACAAAAGTGAGTTATCACAGAATGGGAGCGTTTTTCAAATTCCGTGAACTCCAAGTTTTTCCTTTTTTTTTAATAAAAATAACACGTATAAAATAAACAAATTAATCATACGATGTTATACCACGTGAATATATTTTAAAATTGTATTTATTGAAGCGTTACCACATCAATCTACACTTAATATATTGGCAGTGTTTCGAGGTCTTACTGAACCCCTACTTCAGGCATCTTTAGAGAAGGAGTTACTCGTCTCAAGTATGGTCGCTTGAACTGGAACTACCAACCCTCCTCCTCTAAACAGTCCTGAAGAAGGAGTTCAGTAGGACCATGAAGCGTTGTCAGTGTTTTAAATGTAGATTGATGTGGTAACACTTCAATAAATATATTTAACAAAAATACATTCATATAATATAACAGTATACTTAGTTGTCATTTTATCTAAAGGTATGACTGATACCCCATTTCACGCAATAAGGAAAATAATGTTAGAAAATGATAAAATATTAACTGTTACTTTTAAGCATTCATTAACAGTTGCGTAAATAAAGTGCATATATTATTTTGGCATCAGAATACATCTTCAGGGCTGTGGTTGTTCGTCTACCTTACAAACAAAAGTGCGGCGACTTTGATGGTAAACGATTAAGTTTCTTATGGATATAGCTTTCTTTTGATTGTTTGTGTACGCAAGTTTGTGTACTGACCACATACAGAAAACTCCTAAAATGACCCTTGTAGTTATAAAAAGTTACCAAGTTTGCACGTTTCAAAACAGCAAGAAATCTTAATCAGTCAGTAATCACTAAGTTTAACTAGCAGCAAACCCGTGGGAACTAGGCAAGGGATTTCAAATGCTCTAGTAGTTTTCATATTAGTTATTTCATGTATAAGGCATAAAAATCCTATCTATTAATATAAAAGTAGAATGAATGAGGAATCAATGACTGAAGTTTAAATCTCCATTAGATAGAATTTTTAATGCTGCTAAACTAGGATTATCCATATATTGCGCAACACAACTGCATGATGTCATTGACTGTGGAGTAAGACATTTTTATACAGCTGGAAGAAGGCGGTTTCATTGTGAGAATTGATATTTGTGGAGCAGTGCACTGTGTAAAATGGGTTTTCCACCGTGATATACTTGCGTTATTTTGGAACATTACCTTGCATCTAAATCATTTGCAATGCTATGAAACGTTCAATAAAAATTCTAAAGAGGCTTCTTCCAAATAAGAAAACCATTTATATCGCGATTTACTGGGATGAACTGGAGGAAGTTGGAGAAACTCCTTTTTGATCTGGAAAATTTTTACCGAATCCATGACAACAATATGAATCCTGCTAGGAAGTGCACATTGAGCTATACATGCAATCTGAAATAGTAGAACTCGTAATCAAAAATATATGTGAGTAATAAGTTCACACCTAGGTTTTGCGTGAAATACAGTAGCCTGTAAGGTACTGTCTCAGAGAGGGATGTGTTTGTGCATTTCATTTTGGTTCGGTTCTGACGGCAACATGTGAGTATTTTTGTTATTTGGCAAAAAAATTTGGTAACTGTGTTACACGAAAAAGTTCGTTATTCTTAAAGTAGAGCCTGTCCTTTCTGTCATTTTGTATTACTGCATTTTCTGTGACGATGAAAGACTCTTGCATATCGAAGGCTGCCATTACAAGAGCACAGTGGAGGAATCAGAGATTGGATCACGAATAAAGAAGCCTTATGATTAATTATTTTCACGTAACATGCTCTACTGGGCATGTGGTTCCCCCTAACTATATGGTTATCATTCTTTAGGAAACTGAATAAGTCACCCACATTCAAAGAGAGATAAAATATTACAAGGCACTGTCTCATATTGACTTGTATACATAACCGTATTGATATTTTCATCCGTAACGTGTAGTTTATAATTTATTATTCTATGTCCACACTCGCTTATATTACCTGGTCACTGGGAAACAAATGCAAATTTCAATATGCATGTTCTATGTAGTACAAAATGCATATTTCAAACTTTATATTCTAGTGGTATCCTATTTTCTTAGAAGGCGCATTCTACAGAATTCATCCAGACATACCATGAGAACAGAATCAGATTATTTCGTATGCATACAGAGTAGGCCATCTTTCTGCTGCGATTGTCGTTGGATGCATGGCTGAAAACTTCACTGCTGTATTCAGTGTGGTTTCCGAACAGAGAACTTTACAATTCTTGCAGTTAGACATTTCATATGATCTTTTGAGAGTTTCAATTTTTGAGGTCCCTAATTTTTGAGGTTCCGCTTTTCTGTTAACTGCCGCCTTAGATTTCACCAAGTTCGCGCATGAAGCAAATATTCTATTCTATACGTAATTCATTTTGTCCTTATCAAAGCGATCTGTTCATGCCTTTCTCCTTCTCTTATCTAGACATCACATTGCATCTTTTCGCACGTTTTCTTCCGTTTCTACTCCGCTTCACGGAACGCTTCCACTCTCTAACGGAGGGCGTTGTGTTGAATGAAGCCAGCTAGTCAATTAGGAATCACTCAGAACTACCTGGGAAGGGTGGGACCTCCGTCCATCATCAGGGATAGAGAAGGGAGGGGTGTCAAGCGAAAGAATATGAGTGGCATTTTCCTGTGTTCCCCAATCACACGCACAAATACTTTTTTATAGATCTGACGGATCCTACTTCATGCTTTTTTTTGAACTGTGCTTACAAAAAAAGACTATTTTAACAAACGTATCTATACTTTATTGCAATCAGTAGTAATATTAATGAAAGTTACATTGAAGTCACAACACCCATAGCAGTAATGCCATTTATATACGCAAGTACGTTAGAATATGTGTATAGTTATAAAGATGTAGAATAATTAACTAGTTCAAAGGAAACTCCGAATATCAAATAGAATACTCCCCCATTAAAAGAAAGGGATTTAAGAATCAAGTATAGAATGTATTTAATCACCTAGGTGCTGTACGCCACGTCTCTCTAATATTGATTAAACTTGTCTGGACTTTTTAACGCACGTGAGGTCCACGAAGGAAATTGCAAAACAAATTTTACCCATCTGAACAAAAACAAAGCAGGTTGTCTCCTCACCATCAGTGAATACGTACTCACCTTCAACATGTTAACTTTCAAAATTGTTTGTGTTTAGTGGACAAGAAATTAACTGTATAAATGCAGCACACCTCATTGACCATAATGCCATTATCTGCCGTTATCCTACTTATATTATGTTTTCAAGTATTTAATAATTGCCCATAAGAGATAAATAGATATTGTTATTCTTGGGGGAGGGGGGAATGTGAATAGAAAGAAACTGTAAAGGGCTCTCTGCCCAGAATTTGTGCTATTGCATAATGCTTGAATTATTTTATTATATTTGCATATGGAATGCAAATAGATTTTTATATCTTGAAAATGTATTTGCTATTCATGCTTAATAATAAGGATGTATATAATATCAATCCCAACTCGACGTAGTGTTCTTTGATATATAAAGACTTTATGATAGCGTTGATATTCCAGCTCTAAATCACATACCCCAGAATTTGTTTAAACATTACAGCGAGCACTCTACAAATAATCCAGTCAATCCTGAAGCCTATTATCAAGCATATACCTAATCATATACCTGGTTTTGACGCATTAGAGCCTTAGTTTCTGATATACCCATAAAACTCGAAACAACCAACCAACCAACCTACCTGAATCCTAGTCACCTCATCATTAAGCATCAGAACTATAGTAGTACGCACACTTTTAACAGTGGCCTATCACAAGGTGTTTGTTCTGTTCTCCTGTTTACGGCAGCACTGGAACCGTTCTTGGCATCCCAACTCGATTTCCAGTCCTGTGCTGACAATTTAAAACTATATCACACCACCTGATCTAACACAGGTTCTATACGTTACTCTACTGGCTAACAAATAATCCAGCAACTTGAAAGTTGCCTAACCTTAACTGGACTTGAAATAAATCAAACTAGGACTGAACAAATGTCTCTCACCATGGAGAGAAACTACGCAACAACATAACGGTAAACATTAATGGCGTAACTGTTAGAAAAGTTACATCTCATATAGATTTAGGTCGACATGGGATGAAGTTCTAACCTTCAGTCAGCATCTCCTCAACCCAGATCAAAAACCTTCTCCTAATGTGGGCTATACGATTGCTAATTGGCACTCAAGACGCAAAGTTAATCATAAAATAAGTTCTTCTATACGTATACCTGATATCACTTTATGTATCTGCCATGTGGTTATCTACACCAAAGACGTATTTTAACAAATTTCTGAGCTTAGAATATAGGCTTCTGAAATGACTCGACAAACACACATGTAATGAGTACTCCTTTAAAGGGCGGTTATATATGTTAACATAGGAGTAACTCCGTGGAAACAACAGATAACAGCTGACAACATAACACTAGCTAGCTCATCACTGGAAGACTCGACCCACCCGAATAATGGAGGTCATTAAAAAACCCAGCGTTTTTGGTGAAATCAGTAAGATTTCACCAAAAAGATTTCACCTAGGCTACCGCTGCAGCATACACTGAACATTCTTAGTCCTTTGAAACATATGTTGCCGGAAAATACCACGGATCTCATCAGTAACCTAGGGTTTGATCTAGACAAATACTGCGAAGAGAAGACCTACAGAGCTGCGAATCTGACGGAAACGTATACTGTTATGCACTTCTAATATTGACCTGTCAAAAATGAATGAAAATAATAATAGTGCATATTTTGAAATCGGATACCAGAGAAAATGTGCATTTAGAGAAACCGTAACACTCCTTACTTGCAACTTGTTCTTACCTCACACTTTGAGTTTCTGTTATCTTCAGTTTAATTCGTTTTAATTTTATTAATTAAGAAAACTATAAATTTAAATGTTTCATTCCTCCCTTCACTTCACTTTTCTCCTCAGTAATCTGTGTTCGTCTTTCTGAGCTTCGTCTTTCGAACTCTAAACTCGACAGCGAGTTCGAAACATTATTATTATTATTAACATAGTTTTGTTTGCACATCAGTGGGCACCCCCGGAAGAATCTGGTAATTTCTAGTTTTCTTGGTTAATCAAACTTGATAATATGCTTTTCACTCAAGAAACCAGTTTATACTTTTTATCGCAGAAAATAATCTTTTTAAAACCCAAGATTCTAGGCAAGACCAAATTTCTCTCCTTAAATTATTCTAATGATTCCCTTCTCACTTATCCCACAAATTTTCGTAGCATAAATACAACATCGTAGTTTTTTTTTTTTTTTTTTTTTTTTTTGCATTCACCAAACTAGTTTTTTCTTCGTTTGCGTTATTTTCCTTCTTAACAAATAATAAAACTATATAAATTCCGAATGCGTTCTACAGTGGAATATTGTTACTACAATAGTCTACTGTAGAACGTCTCCCTCCACTCTCTCTCTTTTCTGTAGATAATCCATGAGCACTGGTCTTCTGAATTAGCTTCTATAATTCCCTTTCTCTCTTTCAAACCAGTCAACATCCTTTTTCTGTCCAGCTTCAAACTCACTGAACCAACTTCTCTTCTTCCTAATTTATTCCTTCAACTTCCGTTTTCTGGAACAACCTCCCTTCACCTAATAAACGAATTTCCTGAAATTACTATTATGGAAATTCTAGTCTAATATCAACAAGTGTCTTCTTTTATCTTCTCAATCTTCGGTACTAAGCACCGTAGGTTTTATTAACTCTTGTGCTTAGGGATCTCATAAAAAAACCCCACAAAACGTACAACAGATGTTTAACCAACCAACTAACCTTCCTGCACCACGTTTTAAATGCAGTATTATCTGGTTTCATATTCAGCTTCTTAACGCAATCATGATACCAGATTGCAGCACTCTCAAAACTTTCGTTTTTCTGGTTTTAAGGACTCCCTTGTAGCTTGGAAAATATGACATTATCTCTTTGTACCCCAGTGGTCCACAGATCACGGGTTAAGGAGCTCTGGTATAGATAATTCTTTTAATATAATGTGTTATTTACCTATTAAAATAAAAATCTTAAATTTGGTCATAACTTGTAATTTTATTCTTAGATTTTCCATTTTTTTTTTCAATAATCTTTCATGACTGTGGACATTTTATGCCATGAACATTCTACATCATAAGTGTTTTCACATAGCTGCTACTTGAGACTCGTGCATTTCCTTACAAAGTCATGTCGTTATTAGTCCACTGAGCTGATTAGATTTCTACAACTTGCTTATCCGACACCCAAACCTAATGCCCTACCACTTTACGATCTGGTAATTAACGATACTCGACGCCTTCAGTAGCTACTCCCAGTAAATTACTTCAGGGAAGTGAACAAATTCAGCCAAAACACACATATCTACTTGAAAGCTGCACTATCAGTCGTTAAGACTGAGAGAAAGATAGAAGAAAACAGCGAAAAAGCAATAGTTTCCTCATGTAGTTCCCTCCAGAAGCAGCAAATAATTAGACAATATAGAACCAATGAAATATCAAAAACAGATGCGCTTTGTATGCCGATAAAATATTTGGTTAAGGTTTTGTTTTTACCTACAGCTGTAGTCTTGTATTTAATGGGAATTTTTGCTACGTATGTGCCACATAATACGCATCTCTATTCATATGGTCCTCGCGGGTAACAGTGATTATAATCTCCAGCAGTCGAGACATGGTGGAACCTGGGCTCGAATTTTTCATTTTTCGTAATCATATCTTAAGTTTACATCCGAGTGCTAAGTCAGTGGCACATGAAAGATGTACCTAAATACTCTTAGACGCATCACTTATTTTTGAAGTTTATTATTTTATGTTCTCTGTATGGTCTGCACTCTATTAATAATTTTACAGTGGTTTGATAGGTTTTAAATACGAAATTTGTTTTATGATAATTTCATATATTTCAAGTGGCTGCACGATAAAATGACAAAAATGTCTTTGTAAAAAAAATGTCCACTGACAGTATAGAGGTTTCATTACATGTCGTCACTCCTTTGGGGAGATCTAGGTTCAAGGACTGTCGATGATTTGAGAATATTGTAAAGCTTTTTCAATTGAGGCTGTAGTCAGCCGATTTCGAGTGGAGAGAGTAAGGACTTTACTCCATGTTTTTCCCAAATTTTTCAGTTTGCACAACACGCAAACCTTCTCGTGATCACATATTTGTAAAGCCATAGCACACAATGGTGCAATGTAGTCTAAGGTGCTGAAGCACCTAAAACCAAGAACAAGTTTGCGTCCAAGTGGTAAGCAGCCAGCAACGCGTCAGTTTTTTATTTTATTATTTTTTTTTATTTGACATCTTGCTGACTGCTACAGTTCAAGTAGTTTTATCTCGATAGGATTTTAATATTTAATTAGTGCGAGATTTTGGGGCCAATATAATTTTACTCTCTTTAATTTTGTAAACTGTTGTATGAAGGAGCGATAAAACGAAGATTGTAGTGTTATTTGTTAAAAAAAGAAATTAAAACACTTAACTTTTCTCCTTATTTAGTTCGGCTACTTGAAATTTACCCGAGTGACATGAATGGATTATCCAACGATAAAACGTTGTGACATAAAACGATTATCAGTACTGAACAGAGCGGAATCATATTGGGACCCAAAATCTCTCACTATTAAATATTAAAATCCTTCAATCCAATCAGGAGAAAACTACTTGAAGTGTAGCAATCAGTAACAAGCTATTTTTTTTTATGTGTAAATCCTTCTAGCCAAGCGGCTATAGGGAAGAAATCAAGATTAATAAAAGTGTTAAAAATATTTTGTAAAGGCGATCAATTAAAATGCTCTTAATAGAAGTCTAGAAGAAAAGAATATATATGTAGGTGCCTTCTTTCTCCAGTTTATCTCTATGTATCACTAATAATTCGCCTATTATCCGTAATAATGCGCCTGTTTTCTTCACCATGTCCGTCTGTTAGTCCGCATGTAACAACTCTACTCCTATTGAGCGGATTTTAACGAAATTTTTATATTTGTGCCTTTTAAAAAGATCTGTCCACTAATCTGCTTCCCGAGAGGTACAGTATCAGATAAATAAACCACACAACCAATACAGTTGCATACGACCCATACGTGATGTGCTGACTCTTCATGACGTAGAGAACTAGCCGATAAACAGCCCAATCCGTAATTTTTACAACTAGAATCTGTCAATGTGTGCTGTAAAATACAAGTGCTTTGAGTGCTCAAGCGTGGTTCACGCTTGAGCACTCAAAGCACTTGTATTTTACAGCACACATGTTTCTTGTGTTCGGTCTTTCTTTTGAACTCCGCTGACCAAGTGGTCGACCCGGACCATAATCAGAGAATTTATTTTATTTTTAATTAAAGGCGAGTCTTAAAGAAATAGTTACGTCACAAGCCGTTACTTCCGCTAGAACGGCCGCCGTACTAAGTGTTCAATCATGAAATTGCAGCATCGTACCGAGTGCTCGTCGCAATAGGTTTTTTGTGATAAAGAAAATTAATTTTTATAAAATAATAAAAAAACAACCTTTCTCCTTTATGGGATTTTTTTCCGTCCCATGACGGATACTGGTTCAAACTACATGTGGTGGTCGGTTGTGTCCGGTTACTATTATTATTGTTACCCTTGGTCGAGAAACTCTCTTACTATCCTACAAGTGTTCAGGATGGCAGCTTTCTGGAGTTGCATGTAAGTTCTCTGGGAGGACTATTGTTGCTGGGTTCTTATGGTGGCTCTTTGGCACCATGCCGTTGGTTGACACGATGATCGGGTTGGTCATTACTTGTTCCATATTATTATTGTTATCTTATTTCTACGTGATCAGGGTTCCACTCCGTGACGGATACTGCTACCAATTGCACAGTGCAGTTGTTATGTCTGGTGTTATTGTTGGTTCGGGAGAACTCTCTGACTATCCTACGAGCGTTCAGGATTGCGACTTTCTGGAATTCCTTGTGTTCTCTGTGAGATCTATTGCTGCTAGGCTGTTATAGTGCCAGTGGTTGACACGATGATCGGGTTGGTCATAATTTGTTCCATATGCCACATCTCTTTTATCTCCTGCCTTAAGTCCTTGTACTTCCTGATCTTTTCTTGTGGGTTTTCTGGAGGTTGCCAGTGTTGGGAACTGCTGTGTCAGTCAGATAGGTAGCCTTTTCTTTCTTGTCATCAAGGGTTATGTGCGGTCGGTTGTGCAGTTTTGTCTTGTCCATTATTATGGCGCGGTCCCAATACAGCTTGTGGGTTGGGGTCTCTAGTACGGCTTGAAGTTCGTACTTATAGTACGGTACACTTACTTTGATCAAGTAGTATTTCTTCGCTAGCTTATGATGTGTTATCCTGGCGACCTGGTCGTGTCTGCGATTGTACTCCGTCTGGGTAATCACCTCGCATTCTCCGGTGATGTGTTCGATCGTTTCTGAGGCCAGGTGGCATCGTCGACATATGTCATTTGACACTCCGGGCTCCTTTGCGATGCATGTTCTATAGTTCCTGGTATTGATTACCCGTTCTTGGATGGGAGCATGAATCCTTCAGTCTCGGGAAAGAGCGTCCCGCTCGTGATCCGTGCATTGGAAGCCATTTTATATATGTGGTCTTGATGGAATTATTATTATTGTGTTCGGTGGTTCGTCACTATATCAGATGTTCGGTCACTTGATATAGTGACTCTTGAATCGCCAATTTATCAGCCTGAATTAAAGGAGCGTTGAATAGAAGCTGTTTTATGTATTCCGTTGCATTTTAAAATGTGTGATGTTACTGAGCAGCAAATTTTATTTAAAATTGGGGAAAAGTTAATGTTAAAAATCGCTTTCCCTTAAAGAGTTCCCTTTGTCTGTTGAAGATGATCCTCGCTGTGGCCGCCCTGCAACTTCAAAAACTAATGATTCAGTTTCTCATGTTCGTGATCTGATTAGAAGTGTTCGGCGTTTAACTAACCGCGAAATTCCTAATGAAATGGGTATTTCTTATGGGATATGTCAATCAATTTTAAAACAATATTTGGATGAATATGCCTAGAAGGATAACTCTGACCCACGCTTTGTTTCTTCCATCATTACTTTGTTTTTGGGTAATATCCATGCACCACGAATTGTAGGTGAAGACTATGACCTGGAAACAAAGGCTCGGTCCTATCAGTGGAAGATATCATCTTCTGCAAGGTTTCCTAAATAAAGACAATCTCGAGCAATTGTGAAGATCACGTTTATCATATTTTTCGACACATATGGCACTGTTCATTATTAGTTTTTCCCGCATGGTCATACAGCGTATCAGGAATTTCACAAAACAGTTTTACAGCGATTGTGCGATGCTATTCGGAGAAAACAACTGTGCAGCATAATAACGTCCCTGCACACTCGGCGCTTTCCATTCAAGAATTTCTTGTGAAGCGCTCCATCACTGTAGTCCCATCTTCCATACTCACCGGATTTAGCTCCCTACGGATTTTTTTACGCTTCCGAAGCTTAAAGCCCTTTCCCCCTGCAGATCTCAGTTTTGCAACGATTGAGGAAATTATTTAGAACGCGCCACAGGAACTATTCAATTCCAAAAGAAACCTATCAGGAATGCTTCCAGAAGTTGCAGAAGCATTGTAATAGGTGACTTTCAAGGAGACTGCTTGGAATGGGATCCATCTGAGTGGTCAATAAACTTCATTTCCCAAATATTAGTTCATTCCCCAAACTTTTTGGTCACCTTTTTGAGTACATGATTGGCTTTACTAAGTGATTATTTTATGCAACAGCTACTCGGCGGATATTAGGAAGATCTCGGGTGCCCCTCGGATGTATCCCGGACAGAGACACTGCCTTTCATCGCCTGAGGATCTCATTTAATCCTTGTTTTATTTATTTGCTTATAATCGTCACACGAATCGGCATATCGCAATAGTCTAACTATCCCGTTTCGTTTTCTATTCCCTAATTAAGTCTTTCCGCTTTTTCTTGATCTATATCGTTTAATTTATAGTCCAAGAAATATCTCATGCGCTGTAGCCCCACTCAGGGAAATTTCTGTGGATACTACAAGTTAGGATCATTTCAGTCGCCCCTGTAATTTCCTGCACTCTGATATGTTTGATATTGCCAGCTGAGAAACAGATCAAAGTTATTTGAGCGCCCTCATATCTTCTTTGACGTGCTGGAATTGTCTTCCCCCTTGGTTCAGAAATGTCGTCCCACTTGGGGTAATTGCCACTTCCCGATTTCGATAATGAGAAATAAGTTACAGCCATCCTCATAATGAGACCCCGTAATTATTATGTTGCAAGTGACGTAGCGAGTGATTTTTCAGTCATTTGTTCAGTTTATGAAATGTTGCACACTCGTACTGGGAGTGGGGGATAAAGTAGGCCTTCGTTAATGTCAAAATGTATTAATTCTAAAAATTTCTCTTCGATGAACTGAAAAACGTATTTCTTCGATTGTAATCAATGTTGGATTTCATGCGAAGGTAATACGGTTTGTTCGACTAGAGTCCCCACCTCCTCCTAGCAAACAGACAACCCAAAGAACAAATACAGTTTACAGCCATAGAACCTAAGACGCGTTTATCAATGTACACAGATAACTCAGCCTCAAGTTGTATACGAAGTTCTAAGTTTCGTTCTATGTTATGTATATGAATTTTCACACGGCACCGGCTACTTTACAACCTTTTTTTTTTGAGACAACTTGGAATGTCGGTACATTCTGTTGCGCTTGCTAAGAATTTTTTAACATTGAAATGTTTTTAATTAAAAAGTCGTCTCGCTTGTAAACTAACTTATATTAAAAATAAGATATTTTCAGGATCATTCCAGGAGTCTTTCCACCTTCTCCTAAACCTGATACCGGAAACAGTTTTTCGTTACCAATAATATACTGATATGGGGTTACTTTGGTCTGGTACGCTAGTTCACACAGAATGATCTTAGGTGTATGTCTGTAGAAGTGTCTGCTCGAGCATTCGCCTGTTTTCACTGTCCGATTTTTTCCGGGATAAAAAATCCAGTACTCGCACAATTTGTCTAATATTTTTATCCCCATAATTCTTGTAATTAGAATCAGATTAAGCGTATGTGTACACTAGTCTCATTTCATCTCAGTGTAGGTATCACATGATTTTCTTAAGTTTGCTTCGTCTAATTATTCTATTGTTCTAATTATCACTCTCTGATACTATCGCTTCCTCCACTATATGGTTCTGAGTGGTTTCGCTTCTTGCGCATAGCTGGAGAGACTACGACCGTTTCGCAAATGATTAAAATTCGTTTTACACGAATGAAGTTACCGATTTTATATATGTTCTGATCTATAGAACGATTTTCCTTATCGACATTTAAAAAAAAAAAATGTGGATTTTTTTTACTCCTTTATATTTTTATCTTTCTTGGAGATGTTTGGTAATAAACAGCATTAATGACATTTGGAAATAGTTTTTCAATTACAGATAAACATCGCCATTGTCAACTTCTTTACACATCATCGAAAGGCTACCTGCGCCCCCGAATATTCAAATCGAAGCTTATTCTTCTGTACGTGTTCAGAGTAACCCACCATGACGGAGCGAGGGTGGTTAACTCTAGACGCCATCGTTAGCGATCCACAATCTAATTTGCTCTGATTAAATGCCCCCCATGGGACGACCTAATATTTCTAATAGACTGTACGATGTGTTCTGGGGAGCTGCTACACCATTAACATCCCCAGGTACGTTTTGTCCACCTGGCCACCTGCCAGTTCTCTGTCGCAGCGTAGTCGTGGGTGAATACATACGGGGGTGAAGAGAGGAGGGGGGGATAGGGAGTTGAGAGGTAACTGTGCTACGTGACGGCGTCAAATGACTGACGCTCTCAATAGCTACACTGCATTACAATCAGCAGAGAGCAGGTGTTATTCCTGAAACCATTAAAGAAACAATCGAATTTTTAAAGGGGAAAGGATACCCCTGTTGTTGACAATTTTTTTTAGAAATAATAGAAGATGATTCTAATTGCGTATTATGTATTGATTAATAACAATATATGATTTTTAATCAAACGTATAAACAGTGAAAATGTTTCCAGCGAAAACCTCAGCAACTGAATGTATCTAATTGTGTCTCAGAATTCTGCTTCATTTATTTTAATGTTTATTTATCTCACCGAAAATTATTTGAAGTGCTTGGGGATATTAGATACGCGAACCTCTAATTTTCCATGATACTAGAGACCACTTCGGTAGGCACTGAAAATAACAGTTTTGGTTTTCTTTGTGATTACCTTGCACAAATGGTAGTTATGAATCGCCCACTTTTACTTTCTTGTCCACATATAGAGAATTGAAATTTGAAATGTGATTGATATTTTAAATGTACCACCAACTTGTGATGTATAAAATGTGTGCATATATATGTGCACAATTTGTTGTGCATTACATTTCATGCTAAAACTACAGAAAAAGTTTAGGTCTGACGTAAAGAGTAGTCAGCACAAGGGTGCAGAAGCACAGACGCTTTGAATGGATCGTGGTTCAAGTCCCGTGACTGCTAAATACAGTTAATGATCGTATTCATTGGCTAAATAATTAATGTAAGCTCCTCTAACCTGGTTGTTGTGTCGGAGATAAACGAGGAATAAAAAGTTGAAACATTTTTTTTTTATTTATTTATTTTCTTTTTTTTTTTTATTTCGTACGGACTTATTTTTATTCAGTATCAATTGTTTTTCTAATATATCTTTATCCTCGATTTAAATTATGGAAAACTATCTTTCCTTGATTTTAAACGCATGTGATGGAGGCGCTCGCATGTGGAATAGTCTTTCAGCCGCTGATGTGCCTGTGAATACATTTCGGTTTTAGTGGCTGATGCACCCTTAAAAAAAAAAAATATATATATATATATAGACGTATGTGTGTGTGTGTGTGTGTGTGTGTGTGTGTGTGTGAGAGAGAGAGAGAGAGAGAGAGAGAGAAAAGAGGCGGCTAAAGGAAGGCAAAATCAAGGGGAAAAATGAGCTTCTTCGTTTACCTTTCCAAAAAAAAAGAAAAAATGTTTGTATTAAATTGTTTTTTCACATTTATGAACTTTTATTTCATTTTGAAGGTTCTCTGGGCAAATTTATTTCCCATCCACCCGAATAATCGGGAATGTACAGTATTGCCAAATTTAATCTTGCCTGTGATATTGATAATCGCAATTGTTTTGAAAATTTCTACTAAAATTTCTTTCCACACTTGCTACTGTTATTATGGAATTGTTAGCATTAACATCAGAACTACACATTAATTTGATGATATATCTTGTAATTTGTTTCTATTTATAAATTTCAAAATACTTAAAGCATTATCAGGCAATTTTCGGGCCAACAGCCTATCGCAGTTGCAAATCTTTGATATAAATCCATAGCTTTTAAATCTCGTCCATTTTATACTAAGTTTACGTTCAAATTCATTACTTTTTTTTTTGACAAATGTTATGGTTTACATTTTTCTTATACTATGCAAAACCCCTATATATATATATCATCAAAATTTTAGCAAATCCTTTCATTTTCTTAAATCTTCGGATGACAGAATAATTTTACTTAGTTTGAAGTATACTCTGTGGCTGATGCCTTTGTACAAAGGGTACTAGGAAAGTTTTGCAATATGACGCAACAATGAATCACAGGAAGCTGCTTGTTGCTGCATGTTGAGACATGTTCATATGTGCATAGTAGCCGCCGCGCCAAGTCGATGGGCTCAGTTATTCATTAGTAGTGAGAGTGTAAAGTGCTTGCGATGGCATCGTGGTCACGAAATGAGATAAGGACAGTTTTGCGGTATAATTTCGTGCGTGGTTTAACCATAGACCAGTGCTTAGAAGAAATGACTCTTGCACTAGATGATGATTGTCCACATCGTACAACGATATTCAGGTGGTATAGAGAATTCCAAAGGGGAAATTTCACTCTGGAGGATTCTGAGAGGCCGGGAAGGCCACGAACGTCAGTTACGGAGGAAAACGTTACTGCTGTGAGGAAAATGCTTGACGAAAACAGGCGAGTGACCTACCAACAGATAGAGGATACTTTGGGCCTAAATGCACCAGCAATTCGTTCGATTCTGCAAGATCATTTGCACGTGAAGAAACTTTGTTCTCTCTGGGTGCCGCATCAACTGACTGAAGAGCAGATGACACGACGTGTGACTTGGTGCCGGGAGATGTTAAAAAAGTTTGATAAGGGACAATCTCGGTATGTGAACAACATCGTGACAGGTGACGAGACTTGGCTGTACTATTACGATCTGCCGACCAAGGCTCAAAACAAAGTTTGGGTCTTTGATGATGACGACACACCCGTAATTGTCAGAAAATCCCGATCTGTAAAGAAGAAAATGATAGCTGTATTTTTCAAATCGAGTGGAATTGTGGAACGTGTCGTTTTGGACACGCAGAAGACAGTCACAGCTAAGTGGTATACTGAACAATGCCTGCCTAAAGTCATTGGATCTATGAAGAACCTGCGGCCAAAGTCAAGAATGGACACCTGGTACCTCCATCACGAAAATGCTCCAGCTCACCGCGCCAAAGCCTGCACCGAATATTTGACCACGACAGGACTGAAACTTCTCGAGAACCCTCCCTACAGTTCAGACCTTGCTCCCTGCGACTTTGCACTGTTCCCGCATGTGAAAATGAAGCTAAAAGGGAGGCGGTTTTCCAGTGATGAGGACCTTCTACGGGCTTGGGACAACGAGTGTGCTTTACTCCCTAGTGAAACTTGGCAGAACTGGTTTAAAGATTGGTTTCGGAGGATGGAGAGGTGTATTGAATGTAGAGGAAATTACTTTGAAAAAATTAAATAAACATAGCTGTATTGCAAAACTTTCCTAGTACCCTTTGTATAAAGATAGAAATGGACAGTCCACAGCACCCCAAAGTCCCTGTGCCAGCTCGCCAGTAGCTCGTGCTGGCACTGTCCACAAGCATCCGAAGTAATAGATACACCGTACCAGAAAACAAAACTATCATTCGTTTGATAAATTTCGTAATTTACAGCTGTATGAGTCAGCGAAAGATGAAGTTCCAATCAATTAGTAGTATCCATACGGCGCAAAGATTTTCCAGGCTTTTTCTTCACCAGCAAAAAAAAAACATCTTTTTCCCAAGCTATTGCCCTCGTCTGCCTACGGAAACATCCCATATTGAACAACTCACTGGTTAATAGAAAAGTTTTTTACGATTCAGTATATCACTCAACCCTCTGATTTGAATTTATGGCCTCTAGATCTACCATCATTAGTACAGGTGCACTGTGACAGTATAGTGGGTTAGAATTCCGTCGAGACTGGGGAAATTCTTAATGATCTCTTTAGTTGGGTGGGGGTGTAGTTAGCCGATCTCAGAGGGAGGGAGGGAATAGAATTTTTCCGGTGACCGTTCTATTTGCATATCAGCACGATGTGCTCATTAGTTCCTCCGACGAACACAGTGATTATCATAGCTGTTCTTTCACGCCGTGTAGAAAAAGCATTTGTTCGAATCCCCCATCAATGGACGCCTTTACAACATGATCGAGTTAGTTGATGTGGGTGATGGTTGCATAGCTTTTCCTCCTTACTCCTCATGGTCTTTGGCGGAAATTCTAACAATCAGCGACTAACTCTGTGGTCATTTGCATCTGAAACTCTTAATTCAGCCTTTTTTCAATCATTTTTTATAACGCAACCCACATAACTGTAAAAAAAAATAATAATAATAAAAATCTACGATCCAACATTTTAGAAGTTGCGTTTTACAAGCGTAGAAAAATTCATCGTGTTAGTGTCTCTCAGTTTATCGCATCCATAATTAACAAGAAGAACGTTATTACACATTATATTTTATTTTTAATGCGATCAAAGCTTTATCAAACTTGTTTTCTGCGACCCGCAGATTGACATAGGCTGAGGTAACTGATTTATGTGAATTTATTATTTCAGTTCAATTTACAACGGATACGTAGCTAAACTTCTATACGTAAATTGTTTTTTCTTCCACAGTACTTTTTTGTACACCTAGAATTGTTTAGAAAATTGTGGCAGCATGGATGCTTCAAAAAAAAAAAAAAAAAAAAAACACGAAAGGAAAGGTAGAAAGCTTTATCTACATGTATTTGACAGCTACTTCAACGTAATTACCGAACATCTAAGTAACGTTTTATACAACTCAACTGTAAATAGTTCATTTTAAATTAATTTATGCATGATATTAGTAACTATTTTGTGCTAAAATCAATTATGTACTAGGTTGCTATGAACCAAATTTCAGATGTCACCGTTTTGGAAATAAGTAGGTTGAACTTCCTACAACTTTCAAGCTTGGTCCCAAACATACTGGAGGTATGTGAGGTCATAAGAAATATATTTTTGTTGAAGAATGGCGGTAAAGCGATGTATGCATATCTTGTTTGTCCGAAAGCGTTGCCCTCTGAGTGGCTCCTCCATCTTACGGAACAAGGCAAAGTCACGAGAACTCGTATCTGCAAATAGGAGGATAATCAAAGATTTTCATTTGTCGACACTGCAGTAACACCTTCACAGCACCAGCCGCATGATATTATGCATTGTCCTGCAAGGTGGTTCACTATAATGGCTCTTTCGTTGTGTTGTTGGGTGTAATGCATCAAGCCTTCTTGCTGCCTGCAAATTACGGAAACATCCCTTTTGTATTTTGCCCCTGCAATCTTTATCGGAAAGTGCTGACCTTGCTTAGTAAACATTATTGAGAGCACCTGCAGCACGCACTTACCGCTTTTCCCCTCCAATGAAACAACTTTCCCATCCACGTGCACTTTTGAAATTGCTCTTGAATTACAACTGCCTTGTGTCCTTTATACGTAGACTACGCCACACGTAATTCCTGTTCAAGAGTGTGTGTACACGGAAATTTCAACTAGTTTTGAAACGGCCCTCGTGCATGACCTGGGAAAAATTTATAGAAATAACAGAATGAAACTTGTCAGGTAAGATCCATAAATGTATTCATATTTCGTCAAAATATGAATACATTTGTGTTTCATCTTATTCTGAGTCTAGAACGTAATGTCTTGGAATAGTTAGGTCAGATAAAAGTACGAATATTCAGAAATGTCAGTGGAATTTTAAAAAAATCCAAAAAAGAAACAACGCTCTATTTGGAAATTCCTTTTTCTGGTTGAATTTACTTTCTCCAGTTCGATGCTCGTAACTATAAACAGTAGGAATATGTCATAATATGACTAGTGACAGCTGATATTGCCTTTTGGTACCACCTTTCCTTCAGATAGTTTGATTAAGTTAATCTTTCGATGGCTTGGATTAAAGCAAGTTACTTTTGATTTTGATTAAAGCATATTACTCTGTTAATCTTTAGATTAACAAAGTCATGTGCGTTAATTTTCTCATTTCGTTTTCGGTAGACGCAGTCATGCCATTTGTTTTCTTCAGTACTAAAAGGGGTCGTTCTTGTTGATTACCTGGAACGTTTTACCATCACAGGCACCTATTACGCGTGGTTAATTGGGAGCTGCTCAAACAGTCGAGGACAAGAGGCGCGGGAAATTGTGATGTAGTGTGCTCTTTCTAAGCTAAGTGTTCACCCACACCTTTTCATTTGCAGTGACTGCAATCAGGGATATATGTTCGAACTACCGCACTCTGTTTATCAGATTGTTCCTCTCCAAATAGCAATTCCCTAGGAACTGATGTTTTAGGGAGAAGCACTGTCTGACAGCGTTTCTTTTAAATAATAAAAATTCCCATGAGCTGCTGTTTAAAACAAAGGTTGGAAGACCCAAATAAAAGTTAACTGCTGTTTTCCTCTGGAACCTAGTGTTAGATGCCACTGAATCAAGAGCATTTTAATTCGAAGGTAAAATATCAGTGGTTTCATCCTAAAATGGAAAAAATTCTCGCTACTTTTTTCTCAACCAGCTAAACATAAATTATTTGTAATTATGATTAACATGACTGTGACTCATTTCATTTTGTACAAAATTTGAACAAATGTAGCTCTTGTATCTCTTGTCTACTCGATTTCTCTTGAGCCATAATGTATTTCAGTCATATGAGACTGGGAGAAGTTTTAGATAGTATCAATACATGATAAAAATTATCCAATATTACTGTTAATTCAGCTGGTTACCTATTTACACCTTCATTTGTTTTTTGATTATGTTCCCCCATACCCGTTGGATATGGGAGAAACCATATGGGGGCCTACCCACTTATCAAAATAGATATAAAAGAAACTGAGTCCTTGTTATAAATAAGAAGATCAACGAAACAGTAGATGGGTCAAGGCGTCGAGCTTAGTGACTTCCAATGAAAAGTCATCATGGATTGCCATACTAACAATTATTTTGTCGTGGTGTACTAGATACGTGGTCTCCAACCCTTTTCCTTTCTTGGAAGCTTATGACTCCTCTTCTTCCTCTTCTATATTCCGTGCTGATTATGTCTCATATTTGTTGAATTTTTTTAATGCAAGTTAATAGCATCTCTGTGAATACAAAAACTGTTATTTGATCATAATTTAATTTAATCAATAATCATTAAAAATTTAAAATTTATTGTTACAAGAATGTGACATGAATATTAAGAAACGTCATTGGGAGGCTTATTACTGACGCAGTCCTTCATTCCTGACGAGGCTGGATTTACCGAAGTACAATGTCGCAGTTGCCGAAGGCTCCGAGCTAAAAAAAAAAAAAAAAAAAAAGGTAAAGTGCAGCCATTATCAACCCACTGCAGGATGGAAGCCTCCTCAACAATTCATGCTGAGGGAAATGGACCATAATCTGCCACGCTGGTCCAGTGCGGGTTGGCAGATCGACCGTATTCAGCAGTCAGGGGCTTGAACCCCGGTCTACTCAAAGAGCGTGTGCTACTGCACTCCCGCTCCTGACCACTCGGCTACGGAGCCTGCAGTAACTCTGCGCTGGCCCCAAAGACTGCCTGAAACCAGCATTCAATCCTAGGTCCGACTAGTTAGGCATATATAGACGTCTTCTGTATTATCGTGTAATGTTGAATAACTTTTTGGCTTGAGTGTTTTCACTGTAAAAACATCGCAGTCTCGCATTGATAAGGAATTGAAGGTTAGTTATCATATCAATTCAAGGTATTGCAGCATGTGCTTCTTCCACGGACAGCCAAAACACAGATAGAGAACGATCTCGAAATTTCATTTTAAAATTGCGTGCAAAGATAACTATATAAGCGTTTCCATTTCCATAGGACTAAGATTTGATGCATCGTTGAAGAGATCTATGGAAGAACCATAGAATCACCCATTTCTTCCTTCGTAAAAATACATGGAAAGTAACTGACGAAAAGCGGACTGCAGAACAGACAAGTGTATAATGACAAATTCTTTTAATGGACTTAAATCAGCAGTGTTTATCTAACTCCATTTTCTTTATCACGAACCTGTGTATGACAAATACAATTAGAACATGGGGAAAAAATCAAGAATAATAACGTTTCTGAACTTCTGGAGGCTCACTAACGATCCTAAATTTCTGTCTTTCTCTTTGCAACACTAATATCACAAATAAAAAATATATGATTAAACATACATTCACTGCTGCTCCCAGAATTAAGTACTTTATATTCAAGATTGCAAATTGCGCTGTGTTGAGTCATACCACCCGTGGGCTCTTAGAACAGGAGCTCTACATCAGCAAAACTCAGTAGGAGCTGATTGTGTTAAAATTTTTCTGTACACCTTTGAATTTTTCGCGGTACTCCAGTTGGGAATGTCTGTCCAAAATCAATGGTGGCTAACATAATTACTGAATGGAAGCGCCATTGGGTATGTAGAAATTGGCCGAAAGAGATGGAGATGTCTCTCGGAACAGTGTACGGAGAGCCCTTCAGTTTTCATCGAATCTTGACGAGGGGTTCTGGGAGGCCACAAGAACTAATATGACTACAAGAACCATACGTAGACAACAGCACAGCTTCGGATTTTACGGAAGAGCTGCAACATACAAATCAGGCATTATCACAGCACCCTGTGTAGATTCCTAGCATCGACTTGCCTGTCTTGTGCACGACCCATCGCAGTTGGTCCCAGGAACGCTGGAGAGCCGTATTATGGTGTGATAAATCACGACACACATTTTCCGATCTGGTGACCATGTGTCGGTCTGGGTGATTTCCTGAAACTTTTATTTACCAGAGTGTATCGTCCCATTTACGGAGTGTGGCGGAAGTGCTTTCACCATCTGAGGGGAGTGTTTCTTGTGGTTTCGCGTTGGACTATTGATTGTCGTTCCTGGAAAAGTAAATGCTATGCGGTACAATGATAGTCTGCGCGGTAGCACAGTAGTATCGTCACCGTCCTCCCCACACCAGGTGGAAATGCCCCGGGTTCGAATCCTGTCGATGACACGAGGAACTTTAATTGGCTTTTTTCACTCCGTGGCTGAGTTAGTCGGTCTCAGGAGCAAGTTTTTTCCCCAGGCAACTCGGGTTTTTCGTCCAGCAAATCGACCAGAGAACACACGCAATTTACAAACACAACGCACGGCAGATGAATTTAATTATTCGGGTGGCATAAAAATAATAGTTTGGTACATATGAGAGGGCTGGGGCCCTTTTCTGTTTACAGTACGCGTGTTATGCTGCACAGCCTTTATGACTTGAAGACGTGCCGTGTAGAAGCTTCACTAGCCTGCCCAAAGATCCAACAGTGACCCCGTTGAGCATCTTTGAGGTGATCTGGAACGTCGGCTTCACAGGCCAATACGCTAGCACTCAGTATATGAATTGATTACTGTTTTGAAGGAGAAATGAACCAAAATACCGTCTTCCTGTAATCGAAAATTGCTGCCGAGTTTGCGACTAAGTCGACACGTTATTAAATATTATATCAATCAATGTTCTCTGAAACATGCAGATGTTCAGTTGCTTTTGGCAGTATAGGTCATTGGTCTATCTTTTAAGCATACCACATTGGTTTCATAATGATGAATTAAGAAGTTGTCGAAATCGAATATTTCGTATACGCAAATGAATTATAGATGACTTACAAACTATCTTATTTCTTGATTAAATAGTATATTACTTTATTTTTCTGCCTTTTTTCTCGTAATTTCTTTTCTTAATCTTTAAACAACGGATTTGCTTACTAAGTTCTATATATCCACCCAGTTTCACCTGCTTATGTTCATCTCTTTCAGAAGTTGGATACTACACCGTTACCACAGTTGCTTCCCTTATGTTCTACTCTCCTGTAAATCAGATCCATTCTTTTCTTTCTACCTGTATGCAGTTGGCACATTTATTGTTATTTACAGTTTAAGTACTTCCGTTGAATTAGTGGTTGCACAAGCCGAATTGAGAATCGCTTCTGACAGTCGAGGAAGCGGCGCTGATTTTCAGTACATTTTGTAAATTGCCAAGTTCATGCATATTTTAATTATTAGGTCTTTTCTATAGAATAAATCAATGATTCGGCTACTATCCGGGACTGAAACTGGATGAAATCGGTTGACTTAGTTTGAGTTAGTTGTTAATTTAAGAGCTTTTACTGTTCTTCTTAGTTTTTGCCTTTTCGTGGACTACTAGGTGTTAACAGCCGATCTTTGTTATTGTTCTGTATTGCGGTTTACGAACCACTGTGCCCATCATTTAATGCGAGATAAGTAACGCGTATCGTGTAAAGGTTTTTCAATTAACACGTTTAACTTATCACATATACAGGAGACTGTTTGAAAAGTACGCTAACAGAGTTTTGTTTTTTTATAGAAATTGTGCTTTCCCGAAATGAGGATGTTTCATGGATAAAAGCGTTTAGCAAATAACGTTTCTTTTCTTTGCCGTTTCTTTTCTCTGTATCAGGAAACCAAACCAGAAATGACTGCCTGCTCGAGGAAATAAAGTGGGTGCGTGCAGATATATTAAATTTATTTGTGCCAGAAAGACTAAACCCACAAAAACTCGTCATCTGCGAGTTTTTTTATGTTGAATACTCATTTCTGTGTGAAACAGTCCAAGAAACGCCATTTTCTGCAAAGTGTAATACTCCATATTGTAGTGTACAGACAACAGCGGTTACAGCATTACACATGGAAAGGGCTTGCTCATCCACCACACTGGAAACGGTAGAGGAGGAAAGGGACTTGGGCGTTACGATACCGTCAGACTTTAAGTTCTCTGAGCATTGTAGACAGGTTGCAAGGAAGGCCCATGGTGTCCTATCGATAATGTATCGAACAATTGCTAGTAGAGATAAGGACGTCATAATCCCATTGTTAGACCACACTTGGAATACTGTGTTCAGGTATGGAGACCGCACCTAAAGAAAGGGTCCACAGACGGGTAATTCGCCTGGTGAGATCGGCAAAAGGGAGCCCATATGAGGAAAGACTTCGAATATGTGGGTTGCAGAGCTTGGAAACTAGGCACCTTATAGGAGACTTGATTGAGGTGTTTAAGGCTCTGAGAGGCATAAGCAAAATGAATGAGGACGAAATTTTCACGGTTATAAATGATTCTAGAACAAGGGGCCATAATTTCAAGTTATGGGGAGAAATGTTTAGACTGAATTGCAGGAAGTTTTATTTTAGCCAGCGAGTTATAAATTACTGGAATAAGTTACCTACATGGGTGGTAGAGGCGAACAGTTAGGCGAAATTCAAAGGTCAGTTGGACCTACAGGAGGAGGGAAACGCTTCGGTTGTTCATTTTCTTTTCTTTTATTTATTAATTTTTTTTCTTATTATTACAATTATTTTATTCTTATCATTTTATTTTTTTATTATTATTATTATTTTATTTATTTTTATTATTATTTTATTTTATTATTATTATTTATTTATTTTTATTTATATTTTTGGCTAGTGCAGCATAAGCCATAGGCTTCCTTCCACCATGTGGCCCATTGCTAATACTAATACTTAACAGATTCGGCGATGAGGATGAAACCTGGTTGAATATGAATGACCCTAAATTTTACCAGAGATCCATCACATTCAGGTACTTGTCCTGAAAGTGATAGGTGAATACGTCGAACAGTACTGCACTAATGTTCCTTCATTTATGTATAATTCCATTGTTCTCTGATTGAATTCCGCAATACCATGTGTTTTCTCAGAAACATTTGTTTGCTTTGTATCATCCCCAATCCAATATTGCACTCTTTTGGTTCAGTGGAGCAGCTTTGGACTCTTGCCTACACGTAAGAAATTCTGCAAGGCTTAAGTTAAAACCTGTAATTATCCGATAACCAGTCGGCACATTCAGCAAGCCTTTGTATGTAATTTCCTAATATCCTACAAAGAGCAGATTATTTTATTAATAGTAGGTTACTAATTAATTTTTACTTCTTTTAGTCAGTAAGTTCCAAACTAAAGACAGCTAAATCTGAAATTGTGAGGTTTATAATTCTCCGTTTGACCAACTGAACAGCTTACAGTGCAGTATTGTCCAGATGGAAGAATCAGTCTGACTCGATGAACACTACTGCTGCCATCCTAACAGATACCGTCACTTGTAGGATAAAACATGGCCACATGGTGTATTGGTTTTTTTACAACTGTGTGAATCTCTCCCTCTAATGCGTGTGAGAAGGAATTTAATGGGCTATTCTCTATAGTAATGGTTTTTCCATTCTTTCACTCATTTATCTTATAAGAAAAATGAAAAAATATATATAAAAAAAGTAAATGTTTAATAATAGTTTTAATAGTTTAAATAAAATTTAAATTTGGGTCTTTTCTCATAAAATAGTTATGAATATGTTAATAGTTTACAACTCTTATTTAAAAAATCTTTTTCTTTTTTTTTCATTGTTTTTCGATTTACAAAATTTCGCTGAGTACAGTTTTGCTTTGGGTTCAGGAAACACCGGCATCAGACTATTGATCTGTACTCAGGCTTTTCCATCACTGTGATAGCATTGTAAACCCGAACGGAATCGACCATGCTTCATGAGCCAATATTTGTCGATGTCATACCTTAAGTACAGTCCTAGAGGCGACGAGTTTGCTTCCTTGATGTTGGCACGTGCCGTACCACGCTGTATATTTGAAGCTATGCAGAGGAACGTCATTTTTTATATTTCAGAGCAATTGAGTTCAGAATCTCAGTTCTTCAGTGGCCTTTTCGTGCTACTACTACCAACTAATACGAAAATTAGATGTACTCCTGCACTTGATATATTGCAAAAGGCCTTACGCATTACTAGCGACTACCTCTTGATAAAATTTTCGGTTTCATTTTACTGAATTAAAATGTTCGAGCCACCAGGAAATAATGTTCCTTTGCATAGATTCAAATAAATAGTGTGGTAACACGCGCCAACATCGAAGATGTAAACTCATCTCTAGAATCTTAGGGTTCGACATCGTCAAATATTGTGTGAATGTAACCGATTCCGATCATGCTATATTCAGCACATCACGTCTTTAGCCAGCCAATTTCAAATAATAGCATATATATGTCACACTATCCTTCCTCGCCATCCTTTTTGTGTTTGTGTGTTTTTTTTTCTGGGCTGCATAAACCCGGGAAGAAAGAATAAATGCATAGAGCTGCTTGCAGACATGAATAGATTTTAGTGTGGTTTATAGTTAATTAATTCAGGAGTTCTAAATTATTATTCTTTGTTCTTAGCTGGATTAAACCAAATTGAATACATATTGGATATGATTAAATCAAGATTAAACACTTGTTTTACCACGTATTGCTGAAGCTACATCAAGTATTCAGTTTGCGAGGAACTGCTGTTACCTGTATGCATAATTGATTATAATATATGACTGATAATTGATATAACATAATTGATTAGCGAGTAGAAATTAAACAGAAATAGCGTCACACTCGCCATTGGAAGCGACTAACAGAATTTTTCTGTAATACAGTTACTGCAGCATGTAATTAAGCAGGAAGTGGGTGCATTAAAAATAAGAATACAAAAGAAAGGTAAAAGGAATCTCAGACATGATTTCAACGGGGCACTCACACCCATAGATCACACCAAAAGGTTGCATTCCCATTGGTTCCCCTGTACGACATGTAAAACGATAGATTCACCTGGTAAAGTATTTAATCTTAATTTAAAAATTTTGCGATAACATCAGGGATGTTTCCAGTAGCAAACCGTTGATCTGATCTGAGTTTTCTTCACCAGTTCATGTGTTTTTCTTTTTTTTCCCTCCATCTTTTCTGGTGAGCTTGTTTTTTGCTGGAAGCGTGAAGGCTTGCTTGCCGTATTTCTTGCTGCACGGGTTTAAGAGGAGAAAGTTTCATGCAGAGTAATGAATTTGACCTCCATGATAGTTAATTATAGATGAAGGTTATAGCGTTCAGAAGCAACTCGAATGTTTTTTTTTTTTTTTCGTCAGTTACATCCTTTTCTTAAAAAACATAAAACCGGCCTCTGAATGCTCTTCTACCGACATAATTACACTCTAATCTGTTTTAGAGCTCATGGCTCTGATTGTGTATTTTCTATTATTAATTTAAAATTTCTCGTAGATGGAACTGGGCTATTTAAAATTTATTCTGGCACAATCCATTAATATTTTTGAAGTCGAAACAAGCAAGCAAGTCCTAGCGATATGAAAGTAAGAAACACGAAAAGTAATTCAATCATAATTCAGAAAAGATTCATCCGCATCCAAAATTTTTTGCATTTAGGTGGCGATATAGAAATTAAAACATTCATAATCGTTTACAGAATTTATTCGGCCTTTTGAATTTACAGAACACTAATAAATAATAATTTTATTCTCCTGAAAAAACTACACGTTTTAGTTTTTTCCCAGCGAGTCTATCTGCACACTACGGATTTACATATTTTAGCAAACAATTGTATGGGGCAGTTCTGTCTTGAATCTTGATGTTTATGTTGTGGTCTGAATTTTAACATGTGGTCTTCTTGACTGCCCATTGCTTTATGTCGTTGTCAGTGTCCTAAAAGAGTCGTTCTGGCTAATATATAAATTGAAGAACGAAGACTTTATTTTTGTCATATTATTTATAAATACATTATTGATTGGTTTTATATCATTTGTTTGCTGTGTTAATGGCTCTCCATCTATGGGAAGTGGTGGAGTAGAATTGAGTAAAGGAAAGATTCCATTTCATTCTTTCGAACAATGTAGCAGCACGCAAAAGCTCGCGAGCCCAAGGCCCTAGCACATTTGTCGCGGTTTGAGGTTTATTTCTCACGCATGGGTGGAGTATACCGCGTGATAGACATCCCCGCGGGACGTGCTGGGCTCGTAGCCCGTGACAACTGGCGGGAAATTCTCTCCATTGGTCTGTCGGGCAGAAAACAACAGAGTAATTAATTCCGACTTACATAAAGCTTGTTGTACTTCATCTTTCAGCTGTAATGGTTTTCAGGGGCCAATCTCCTGATTAAAACTCTGGGAATATTACACAATGCCATTTCATTAGTGAAGTTTTTCAGTTGCACTGAGTACTTCGTACCTCCCTGCGTGCAGAACCGTTTCAACCCGAATGGTAGCGAAAGGTGCTAGTGCATGCGGAACGGGAGAGCATGAAATGACGTAAAAGTGTCAGTTTCCGCTGCCATTTATTTTGTATTTCTGAAAGTAACGCCATTTGAGCTATTGGCCTGGAATGTGTAAATAGGTATTTTGGCACAGTTCCCTCTTCACGAAACGAGAAAAAGGGTAGCATTTGGCGATTTTAAATGACGCAACATGAAAAGTGACTACAGATAATGAATAATGCCTATAATTAGAACTAAACAGTGGGTGAACATTAATCAGCACAATGAAGATGCACCACAGTTCACACGAACCATGCAATGAATTCCGAATGATGAAGTCCTAACAGCAGATTAACACGACACTGTCTATGACCTTAACTCTGTCGATTAATGTCCTTTTGAAGACCCGGCTTTATGATGTTCGGTCACCGTAGTTCCAAAAACATAGGCTGCCGTGACTGAGCCGGTGCTTCACTTGTCACTCGTTTCAAAATGTTCGGATTTCAATCCTTTCGTCTAGGACTTCAGGAATGTAGTTAGACTTTTTAGGCACAATTAGTCTCAGGTGTGGGCTTTTTTCCCGAGGTTTTTCATCCCTCTACAAAATACAAACCATAAAACACGTTATTTTATGGATTCTGTACACTGAGTTCTAACCTGACCTGACATAGGGTACATAGTTTTATTTGTTGAAGCGGTGGCCACCTCACTTGGGGTGGCACTAATCCAATCTTGCCTTGTAGGAGGACAACATCTTCCATTTCTTCTTCTGGTCGAATTCGTTGTAAGTATCTTGAGTGTGTTCATGGTAGTGATGTATATCACAGAGTTTGTGGGTTGCCGTTTGTCCGTAATGGCCATCAAAATCATGCTTTTCATGTCAAAGACAAAGATTGTCACTTTTTCTGTTGAAGAATCTATCTTAAGCATTTGGTGTGAGCTGTTCGGATGGAATCACTACACTGATTATTTATATCGGACTCAGAGTGGTGTCTCCAGTCAAGTGTTATCACCAAAGGCAATCTGTTAAAGGAGTGCTTCCTTGTATACCTCATATCATGACAGCAATTCAGGTGCAGTTTCCTTGCTCTGAAGCGTGTGGTCTAGTCAGTATTTCCGGGAACAAAGCATGAATACACCCTTGAAAAACGTGGGTTTTTAATTATTTCGAGCTGTGGTGACAATTCTCTATATGTGATATGTCGATCGAAATATGTCGTGCACACATTCTACAACATTACTACAGAGGCCGGGTGACCTCTGGGTAGTTCATCAAGGAGACAAGTTTTTTCTTGTTCTGGTGTACTCACGCTTGATCTTGCGTCCAGCTGTTTTTCTAACGATAGTATCATCCCCGTGAACCTTTATTTATCACTTCTTAGGGGATGATACTATCAATAATGTAGAGAAAGATACAGTTAAATCATTGCATCCATCTCTGCTGTTAAAAACTGTTTCAGTTTTTTGTTTACTTCAAACTTTGCTACCCAACATTATTTTGAAAACTAACTGCTCTAGCTCTAGCTCTGTCTCTCGAAATGTTTTGAAATTTTGCAACCCAAAGTGGAGAAAATAAGCACCATTGTAAACAAAAGTTTAGTTTTTTATTCCATTCAATTTTTTTCTGAGAAAAAACTGTGTGAAAAATTTGGTCGATTTTTAAAATGGATAAAAATCTGTCTTCGTTTAATGCTTTTGAAACTCTTGTAGATATTTTCTTGTTTCATTCGCAGTTCTGTATCTATTTTCGAAACTTGAGAAATGGCTTCAGCATACCAATATAGATTTGTTTTGCTCAATCATCCTTTAAGTATAGTGTAAATATTTCAAGACACGGCATTGAAGTTGAACTACTACATTTAGATATATTTGGCAATGGATGCAAAAAGGCATTGCGGTAAAGCTTTGAAAAGCTCTATTGGACTATTGGGAATAATAGTATGAAACACCTGAGTGCTGTGCCAGAACATTCCCTTTCAATAAAGTATTCCTTGTTTTTTTGTTTTTGTTAACTTTGTGTTTGCTTTTTTTTTATTTTTTTGTCATTCTTCACACCTTTATTTTTTGTTTAACATTTAAATTACAAATGAGATTCCTTATCGATTGGCGACTGCAATTGCTCTGAGCACGGATTTGACTGATGTCGTATTCTAAGGTTGTAGTAGTAGTTGGCATTGGTATTTGGATTATCAACTATCAAGCTTTTTGTATATATAAAAAAAGAAAAAAATAAAAAAAAAGAAAAACTAGTGTGTCAGAAAAACAAAACTGTGGCCTTTCTGCAAAACGCATAGTCAATTCAAGCCGCAATTTTTAGCTTGCTAAAGTACGTTCATTTTTAAGCTTAGCGATCTAATACAGTGGTTGTTAATTTAATCTGCATTCTGACCAAATCACCGTGAAATTTGGCTGGTATGTGAAACACTGACAGATTTCTTTCACTGCTCCTGTATAAAATAATTCATTAACAACAAGCATTAGAGATTGCATCTAATGGCTAGCACCTTCTGATGCTTCTGCTAATACACTACTCCGAGGTGCATTTTAGCTTTAACAGCTCTTACACCAATTCTTCAGTTAACAACCTACTCTACCCTGAAATTTGCGGTTCTAACCACCTCGTATGTCTCTCGTGTACGCCTTTGCTTTTCTGAAATATTTCCTTTCACTAACTGGTTCATCTCTCTCTCTCTCTCTCTCTCTCTCTCTCTCTCTCTCTCTCTCTCTCCTGGGTAGCGATGTGGATAGTGTCGCTACTCTCCCTCTCTCCCTTCGATTCTTTTGTCGGTCGAAGTTGAAAAATTGGATAATTGTAGTTGAGTTGCCGAATCACCGAATTTTACATTTTTATTCACTAGATATTGCAAATTAATCTCATGGCGTCCTTAAACATCGAAAGATTTCCATGGCGCATAATAGTTTGCTGCAGAAAAGTTCCTGTATTTTTAGGGAGAAACAATGTAATAAAGATAAGAATCAACACATTGCTCGTATTTATTTCAAATACGAGCATTCTTCATAATCTTTAATGAATTGACTGCTGTGATTTGGCTTGGGTATACATCACTTCCTGCTTAGGATGAGAGGTGACGTATTATCTTTCTGCATTGCAGCATACATAAGTATGTATTTTTCCTCCTTCACTGATTCATCTAGTGAAGGAGGATTCTGTCTCTTCTGATAATGGCCAACCTGGTAATTCTGCATACGAATTTGAAATATTCATTCCTTTAATGCAGAAAGAACTTTCTTCTCATATTGATGTTTGGAAGCGGATTTAGACACTTTTTTTTTATATTTTTGGGGGGAGACGATATAGTAATGCTAATAGGTATTATTATTATGATTGATAGTACTTAAAAATTAATTTTGAATTTAGCTAATTTGGCTCGAATTTACCCCTCATTATATACGGTAGTATACGTTCAACACTAATAGTTAGCATACTATAAATTAATATTAAAACACATAAGTATTTACTCCAAGTATGTGAGGGCAATCGTCTTCTCTCCAGATCCGCCACTGTATCAGACTGATACATTGCGTATCTTTAAGCTTACTGAAGTGTAAAGATACCTAATCATGACACAGTACCGGGAGAAAATTTTAACCCGAAAGATGCTGAATGGAAAGGTGCTCGTTCATGAATTCAGTTTCAAATTATGCATCTCTTTGAAATAAGTGTTTTTTGTTTTTTCATGCCTCCCACCTCACTTTACTTTGACTACACACAACCCACACACACACATACACATTCCTATACTTTTCCAAACGTCTACCTCCTTCGCGACCATTCTCGTGGTTGTGGTCTTTATTTTCTTGACTCTTTTCTAATCGTTCTCATTCTCAGCGTCTGTCTTATCTCCCCTGACGTTTCATCTAGTTATTACTAGCTCATTCTTCCTGGGTTTCTTTCAAGCTTCTCAAAAAAAAGTTGGAGGAGGGAATCTATGCTCTCTTTGTGATGCTGCTGTAATTACGAAGTCATTTGCAGAGATGTTTCTTTAACGCTTCGTCATTTTGTGTGCTGCTTAGGACCATAGAGAATAATAAGGCTCTTTACTGTTTTCCTTTTGTAGTTGCTAACTTTTGATTTTTTCGTTAGTGATATTCATGTCCAAAACATGTTGGAATGTTCTGTCGTCAATTCAGTAGCATGCATTATAGAGCAAGACTATCTTTACAATGTATGGAGCGCATGATAAAATTACAATTATTATAATAAAAACTTGCGAATTTCAGAAACATGAAACTGTGCAATTTTACAATGGTTCGTTTTAATGGGGGTTTATTGGCACAAGGGCAACTTAAGACCAAAATGTGCCTGCAGTTTTACAATGCAGTCACCTCTACCCTCACATTAATATTCTATTGCAACTGACTTGTTGTTTATTATTTGGGTGACTGTCTTGATCATAATGCTCCAGTTCAATATGACTTATTATGTATATACAAATGTGTGCACTCCGTGCTGATATGCGTGTTGTGCAGGCTGTAAGACCTGCACAACACGCATATTGACTCCGTCAGAGAACAGTGCATGGTAAATATTGATATATTCATGCAGCACAATTGAAATTATTTCCCCAAAGTACACTTAAATACCCCAAGACATTTGAAATTCAGAAAGCGCAAGATTATTCTTGCCTCAAATTTCATAGCTAAATGAATTCCAGGGATGATTTTGCACCGTAGGAAAGCCCTGTCCTGCTGCACGATAACTCATTCTGTGAATGAGGCACGTCTTTTCTATCGACTTGTTGGCCAACTTTTAATTTATCACAAATTTCAAAATCGATGTGTTAGTCCTTCTGAATAAGTGAAACCTCACGTTGAACTTATTCAGAAAGATGTTGTTGTTGTTCCGGCTGGTGTACATAGTTGATGTTCATCCGCTGCAGGGTCCTCTATCTAGTAAAATGGCTTCCACTGCCCTTCTACACTGTGGAAAAAGTCTGAAATCGATTCTCGTCCTATGTGAAGAGAATCGATTCCGGGCCTTTTTGGCGTTTTTCACTTTGCAGCTGAATTAATTGGCTTCTGGCAAGGGCTGCATGGGGTTTTTTTTTTTTTTTTTTTTTTGTCCTGCAACCTCAGATTTTTAATCCAACAGACTGGCGCATCAACTATCGCATGCACACGCAGTTTGCAGATACGATTTTCTAACCCTGATGACCCAACCTTTTACTACATTAGCGCTTATTCTGAAAAACCCCAGTCATTCTCCATTTTTGAACTGCTGCTGACGCCTCTTGCATGTCTTTTTAATCTGTTGTTGATACGCTGCGCACCACTTTTACTTCTGATTTCACTTACTTTTAAGACACCAGACTTTCTTCGGATCCTTTTTCATAACCATAGAAAAAGAAGAAATATCGTACAATCTAAGAAATGAAGCAAATCTGAGGGTTCCGCTTTTCAGAGGAGCTAAAACCTGAAACAAACTTCCTGCAAAAATCAAAAATTCCACTTCGCTAAACCAATTCAAGAAACTACTAATTGAACACATCACCAGGGATGTCTGATTCAAATTACCTTCCACTCAACTCCTGGATTTTAAAAACTCAGAGGAAATCATTACCAATAATGTACAAATGATAAAAGAAGCAATCAAATAGTTTGTAAATTTCTGTGCAGACATCCCATCATTTTTCTTTCATCATTTAATTGTAAAATGTTCACAATACAATCATAAGTAGAGATGGTTTACGAAGTGTTCTGTAAAGAAATTTACAAAAATGTACAAAAAATTCAAATTTATTTATGTCTTATCTCTCGACCATTACCTGTACAATTTCAGAACTGTATATTTTGATTGTTATTCATATCGTTTTCTAAGGGAACACCCCTAAAAAGCCATTGGCTTATGTGTTCTCTCTTTCTCTTTTTGCTGTTATCTCTCAAAAAGTGTAACATAAAATAGGGATAAATAGATTATTATTCAACTAATTCGAACAAAGAAAATAAAATGACATTGCTATTCGACAGCAGCTAAGTCACAATAGCATATTCAATCTTAATAAGTTATAAAAATTCTCATTTAATAGCGTATCTTCATGGCAAATAAAATAATTGAATCCGAAAAAAAACTAACTAACATAATTTTTACTGGTTAATTCTCGTCCGACTGAAACATAAGACAAATTCCAGTTTGGTGAACAATTTCCAGGATCTAGCCAGTGAAGAACTTGGTTACACCTTTGGCTCTGAAGAATCGAACTTAGACAGTTGAACAAACGTAATAATAAATCTCTGAACGTTGGAAAATTTACTTTCCTAATGGAAGAACGTAGAAAACTCTACTTTCTATTACATTGACTGTCATTCTTGCATCTGCCGTAATAAAGCATGAATTCATCCAGGAGGTTCGTGTTCACGAATGGCATGTATGAAATGGAGGTGATAGGGAAAATGTTTGATGCATTTTAAGTATGGTTGCATGTTATTGAAACTGCTGCTCGTGGCAGAGTAGAAAAATTAGTAGATGTAATTCAATTAATCATGACCGAAGTTTCTCTTTTCATGATCTATCACCCGTTAACATTTTAAGGTTTCATCCTCGCTGTAAATTTACTTTACACGCGGATTTATATTCATTAACCACGCAGTTTTGTCATTATTATCTGTTTCCATTTTGCGAAAACTCCACAGTGAATAAATCTGTATTCGCTATTTCTGTTGATAAACCAGCAGATGAGTAACTGTAGTAAACAAGTTTAGCTTCATTTCAGACTGACTCCAGTATTCCTGGCTGTAACATTTCAATAAATGCGCAATATGAAAGCGAGTATTTTCATGTAGGCTGGTGTTCAATAATTGGTTTGTTTATTCATTCTTTTTATTACATGCAACCTGGGAGCTCCAGAGATAGGGACATTTCTTTTAATATCTAGTAATTAGTAAAATTCGCCTAATAAGCGCAAAGTAGAGAAAGATTTGCGCGCTCAATTACTACTCCCCGCCTATTTCCCAATCAATCCGCATTAACCTGCGCGTAGATTTGATCAGATTTTTCTTTCATCCTTCTGACGTAGAAGGTCGGCACAAAAATCAAGCCCTAATCCGCTTTTCTGTCGTCTCGAACCGCTCAAGTCCACGGAGGAAGGACTGATCTCCGTTACGGCAGAAGAGATCACGTCTGTGTTGATCTTTTTGCTAGCCCCGAATCTTGATTAAATGCCCTAAGGATGGTAGTTCTCTAGGACCGCCTTCATAAATAATGCACACTATATCAGCCTGGTAAATATTTAATCACCCTATCCTGTGTAGACTTCGTGCTCCGATCACTGCCGTCTCTTCTCTCCCCCTTCCCCTCACTCACCTTCCAAACGCCTGCACTCCGCTAGCTCTCCGTCTGCTCGTTCGTTCCTTCGCTTTTGGCCTAAAGCCCGCCCGCCTTTTGCTCCAGTGTCGTAGGATGACTGGGACTTCCCAAATACCCGGATGTTAGCCTAACTTCTGGAGTTGAGTCGCGGAATAGAGAGAGAGAGAGAGAGAGAGAGAGAGAGATACATGACACGTACATTCTGAGGATGTGTTTCCTGTTCGTGATGCGTCTTGCTGCTCCGTACTCTAACGTGATTATGGTCATTTTTCAAGCGGTAACCCAGCCACATGAGGAAGAGAATGGTAGAACGCTGAAAAGGCGATAAATTCTCCTGCCTCGTTTAGGCTGCCCAGCGTGCTTGGATCCTCATATTAGCGATGGATTTGCACTTAGGTGATTACGATTAAAATAATATAGAACTAGATTATCTATACCTACCCATTGGTCAGTCGCCTGCATGCAACCACGTACTGTCAAGGAACTGTACACTGTGTTCGCGTTATGTAGAACCCGCATATTATATTTCCATGTGAATTGAAGTTGCAGTGTACAACCGAAATGTACTACCAAGCTGTGTACACTCATGGCGTTGTTCAGAAACATAAGAATTACTCCTGCAGAAAGTACTGGCAGGAGTATCTAAGAAAGACCTAAAATACTCTTTAAAGTGATTCGGTGTATGGGTACATAATGATAAATATGAAAAATTCATTAATTAAAATGAAATTATGTCGCACGGTCTTTGGCCATTTTGTAAATGTTCTGAATGAACCGAAGACGAGGTTTTATGCAACCCATTTTAATTTTATTGGTGTTAAAAATATTTATCCGGAAAGACAGTAATTATGAAATAGCTACCCATGAGTTCTCTTGTTTATAGGTCTCGTGTAATTGAAATTGCACCTAAAAATGTTTTATTTTTTTTCCCTTGGATATCATTGCTTCCGGCAGATGGTATTACTGTTGATTTATGAGAGATTTTAATCATTAGTATTAGAATTAACCGAAAATCCCCAAGATTTTTTTTCTTTTGTATATCTTATATAAGTAAATCAATTTCCGATGACCTTATCGGAGATTGATTTACTTATTATCTCGGTACACGCATCCACACACGTTGCCCTAGAATATCACATCCAGCCTCCATATATATAAGCAAATTTATGTGAAGATCATTTAAATACATTTCAATGCATTAGTATAACTACTGCATTGTCCTGTCAAAATATTAGGAAAAAAAAATATTAGAGCCGAATGAAGAATGCGCAGTTACAGGCACAATATACTGACGCGTCGTGCCCTTATTTGCTTTGACGCATGACATACGCACACGTTAGAAGCAGCACCTAATAGTACGTAGGTCCACCTTTAATGGCATTGGTGGTAACAGGCCTGTATGACAAGGATTCAGCTAGATATTCAGAGGTGTCCTTAATCATATTTTCCACTGCAGTTCGGGAATGATCTTTGGATCTAACTGATTAGGTTTTTTGCTGAAGCTTATCTCAGATGCGTCATTTCAGCTGATCTCACAGATTCTCAATGGAATTCACGTTCAATGACTGTGTGGACCATGGCAGATGCTTTATATTATTAGAGTGCTCTGGATATCTTGCTTGCACAATACGCGCCCTGTGGGATGTTAGAATTGTCGCGTAACATTGCGTCGCTCTTCACAGCAACATCAGCCGAATGGGATGAACTTGTGGTGCAGTAGTGTTCAGATACATCCTGCAGGGGGAAAAGCCCTCCGGCATAGCGAGACCTGTGAAGTACCACGAAAACAGTACCCACACATGGAACACCCCCACTTGCTGCCTATAGAAAGAGCAGAATGCAGTCTAATCCTCATTGCAACTGCCTTTACATCCTCGTGTGTCCGTCAGTGCTAAACAGTGTAAACCGTGGTTCGTCTTATCACATCTTCTGTGCTCCACCAACCATTGCAGTCCTTCCCGACATCACTCTAAAAGGATCGGTCAGCTCATCTCACAAAGAAACGTTTGCGGATTCTCATACAGCTTCGTAGATCTGTTACCCTGCTTTCCCGTACTAGTGGAAATGAATTCCCGTCACCCAGCATTGAAAGTTTGGCGTTTGTTTGTTTGTTTGCTTTCCAATTTTTGCGTATATGTGAGAAAACGTCTGCGGTTCCCGTCGTGGCGTACCGTCTCTAAGACTAAATTTTTCTAACTTGTTTCATTGCTGAAAGCATCATCGATTGAAGATTCCCCCTTGACATTCTGATCGATATACGGGTGAGCTCCGTTACTACTTTCGTGATGCTGCCGCTGATCGAGTACCTGTTATCATGTCCCTCTTGAAGTCACCTGGCACAGCAGTTTTAATCACATCAAGTGTTCTTGAAAAAATAATAATAAAATAAAATAAAAATACATGTTACTGTATTGTTATTGGAAAGCAAAAATACTACTGTTTTTCAAAGTCACGTTTTTTGGCAATTTCACCGAATAGGGCGAATGATCTGTGCCTTCCCTAATAGATGTAGCAATTAAAAATTTGCTACATCTATCAAGGAAGGTACATAGATCTTGTGCAGTGCTGGGTTTACCGAGGTGATCCACCGACCATTAATAATTCTGTTAGTCCAAGGGATCCCCCCCACAACGTTTTTAGGACCCCTAAAAATGTGCGTATTGGTCTCAGATTGCCTAATTTCAGCATTGAGCTTCTATGACAGTATAATGGTTTCACCACTTCGCAAGTTAGGAGAGGCCTGTGTTCGAATCTCAAACACTGGCAGAATATTTAATAGCTTCTTCAATCTGGGCTATAGGTAGCCGATATCAGGCGGAGGAGTAGGGTTTTATCTCATTAGTAGTTCCAGGTTCTTCTTCCGCAAAACATGCAAATTGGCCCGTGTACTGGCACGATACACAGCAAAATATGGCATTTAATTCAATCACATAACGTTCTTTGAACTCAGCTCAGCACACGTTACTTATGATTTTATTCATTTTTTATTTTTTTATTTTATTTTTTGAGTAACTTAGATTTGCCATTTTCTGATACATTCATTGGCATTTTCTTCCCGTTTGATTTATTCAGGTTAGAAGTTTGGTTTTGGAAATTTTGTATTTGTTTTCAGATGGATGTTTTAGCCTTTTCCGTTAAGGTGATAGTAAAGATGCTGATTACTTTTCGGTTGATTCCTTCCGCCCGTTAAGACCTGGCGAAATTTTCTGCGGCGCTCCTCGTGTCGTCGCTACTGCACTGTCTACTTCGGTTCTCCATTCGCGATTTTCATCATTGTGTCACGGGATAATGTGTAAATATTCTTACAAATTCCTTATAAATATATGAATATTCTTACAAATTCGTGCAATATAATTTTATATTAATATATTATGCATAATTAATTACGATCAGTGAATTACTGCAATTAATATATCAGTTGTTAAATTTTTATCGCAGTTAAGTATGAAAATATAATTAAAAATCGTAATGAATTCCACAGGAGAAGAAATACTTTTAAAAAAAAAATCATCTGGGTCATCTTGCCAAATGTAGGATCAGATCACTGTTTCCATAGCTCAGTTAATGTGACTGACCATGATTTGGTTTGGTTTTTATGGCGCATGGGCGACTGACCATGACATGCATTTTCCAAGACCGACCTTGTTCTTCATGAGTTTAAACTGTCTTAATGGTAGAGTATAGATTTATTGACGTTTAAGATGATTATAGAGAACATCGAAAAATAATTGATAAACGTTTATTTTATACAGATATTGTTTGAAATTCAGAGAGATAGAATACATGCCTCTTTGTAAATGGACACTACAATAAGTTAACTTTATTGATGTTTTCTTATGAATGCGCAATGAGATTCAGATAGTGGAGCATCCACTCCCTTATTTGTTAGTAAAGTGTGCAAATGAAATGTCGCAATTCCATATGATTTCGACCTTTTCATTCCCTCTGTTCCCCTCCTCCACAGGCGAATGTAACGTTCTGGCTGGCAGTGTTCTTTTATTTTATTTACCAAATAAAGGCTTTCTTCCAGTGTGTAATTCTAAACAGAGTAATTAGATACCATTTACCCATTGCATCTGAAAGCCATAATGTGTGATAGCACACATTTAGCACTGCGAACTTGTGTAAAAACAATTGTCGAATATTTGAGCATCTGTGGCTCAACAGGGGAATTTATCTTCACTACGTTATAATGGGGGCATCCGTTTCTCGCCTCTCCATTCATCAGGAATATGCAAATGTATATAATCGCCCGCCCACTCCAGGCACAAATGTACACACCCGCCCCTATTACCTTTATAAGGTTCCGTAAAGAGACTATTCATACGACGCCATTCATGAATTTCTGTTCTCAACTACGTTTTCTAGTGTGTTAAAAATTTACGTCCTCCACTTTGTGAAATAACGTACACGCATGCGTGTTATGACTGCACGAATATGTACTAATTTTGAATATATTACAGAATCTGTTTGCTGCTAAAAAATTGATGCATGCTAGGTAGAATGTCACTTAACTAGACCTCACTCTCTAATTGTGACCCCATTTAGGCATTGTAGATAATGCGTCGTATTACCTGTTGGAGTCAACGAAAACACAAATTATGTTCACTTTATAAAAATATGAAGCAAAATTTGTTTCATTTCCGGTTATTTGGTTTAATGGAACTTTTGAACAGAATTACACGAATATCTTAGCGGACGTTTTGTTAAACACTAAACGTGTGTACACTGATAAAACTGTACCACCAGTAATGTTCTGAGAGTAGCGATCATGGTAAGAAGTGGTTAATTAGTGTCATCTATAAAAAAAATATTTTCAAGTAGAACATTGTACATATTGAGTTAATTTACTTAAGAACAATAAAGAAAAGCTGAAACCCTTAATCTCCCTCTTCGCATCCTTCTAAAATCGAAAAATCAGACATAACCTCCCTAGACTATCGATGGTTCGTTTCACCATATTTCTAATCGATCGAGTTATTGTGCCAGTTCTTATCGAACCTTATCACCATATAACTTTTACTGTGGAAAGCTTGCCAGAACGATAATTTGCTCAATTATTGCAAAGAAACTCGCAACTATTTTTTCCGAAAATAAAGAAGACGCATTAATGCGAGTACCATAACTGTGAGAGGCTTCATATTGAAGAAATAAACTTGACATTAATGATTCTTCAGAATGGGATTAATAAAAAGTGGCAAATTCTAACAAATATTTGAAAGTCACATTTGTGAGTTTTTGTTTACTTTTTTGCTATTAGAAGACAGATCTAATCATACTCAGAAAATCCAACCTGAAGTAAGATATTTCTGGAAAAGATATTTTGTCTTTGACCTACTAACAAGGATGAAGAGGTTTCTTGAAGAAGAATGAGAAGGCAGCCTTCTTTTATAGAGGGACTCTCGGAATTTTTCTGCTAAACTGTGGGGTTTGTTTATGGGTCAATAATAAAGTTCTTATAAACCTGGTTCTGGAAATGTCTTCTTTCTGAATTACAGCTTTTTGAAATTTTGGTCTAGGTGACCTGTCAGTACCTTGTTGTCTTGACTTATTCAAATGGGATAAGTAAGTTACGTATCGAGAACAATATGTCCTCAGAAATTCTCATATTCCTCCAGGGACGGTAAAGCATTAATATCTTTATCTGATATGGTGTGATAAGAATAGCCACAGTTGCTGTGGCTATTCTTACAACGCGAAACCACTACGATGGAGCTCCTACTCATTATATAACACTGCCAAGGACTTGACTAAATGAAAACCTTCCTCGGTGGAAAATTGGTCGTAGTGGACAAATTTATAGTTCGATTACAGTGACCTTCCCACTCTAAATCCACTTTTTTTTTTTTTTTTTTTTTTTTTGTGGGGAACACTTAACTGGTATACAGGCCGATTCAATACCAGTGATGTGAGTTGAGAATATTTTCACGAGAATATGCTCGGAGATTAGAAAATTCTGCAGTATCCAGAATTTTTCTCAAAACTACAGAGCAGAAAATGTGTGCTACATGTTTTTTGTTCTATATTATCAAAGTATCTGAATGTGTGTAATTATGACCATGTGCGCATATATGCAATCCATTACAGGATGTGACCATTCAAATTAAAAGATTAATTAATATTTTACTCCATGCAGTATTAAGTTATAGAGGCTCGATTTTTAATTTTTATTTGTGTAGTAGTATACTGCATGGAGTTTGACCGAGTGGCAGCTGTTACAGAAATTGTACAGGGATGAATAGTAGCAAATGGTAGCAGAACTCATACTTAAAACTTTTTTTTCTTTTAACTACTTTACATCGTTTACATTCTGTTATTTATTATTATTATTTATTTTTTTTTTTTGAGTTTTTGAACACACTGAGTTGTAAAGCCTTTATTATTGCTATGAAAAGCTATAGTTTGAATTAATTCAATTAAAAATGGCGTACCTGTATTTCCCTTTATCCATACAATGTGTAATCATGATGGTTGTAACGATGTGCTTAGGTTCAGTTTTTTTTTTTTTTTTTTTTTGTCAAATTTTTTGTTATTCAATTAAAAATTATTGTTCCGATTCCCGCGCAACATTGAAATGCATTTGGCTGGATTTTTTTATTTTAATTGGCATGCAGTTAGGTTTCCCTGAATGTATTTATTCCATGAGGAACCCCCGGCAGACTTTGAAATTCCTGACATATATTTGTCCAGCCTGCTGTATGTTCCAATTGACGCAGTGCAATAATCGCGTTGACCTCTGCCTGTGGCTTTAGGTAATCTGTTAGTCTGTTTACCCCCCCCCCCCAAGCTTAGTAGTTTACCGACCCACCTACATAGCCTCAATAGCGTCAGCAAATATTCTTGCACCCATTTCATTTAAGTGTATCTCTTATCCATAAAAACACTCTTCTGTTAACAAGCATCGACCATGGTGGGAAAAATTCTACCCCTTGCGCAGTCTAGGGCCAAATTAATCGACAAGGCTGTCAACATGTACTCCTTCTTATCGTGTCTGGGTAGAATTGCAGACACGTTTAAATTTAATCCTAACTCACGACTTTTTCTCATTATTGCCGTGCACTCGTTAAGCCTGACATAGCCGAGTGGTCAGGAGTGAGAGAGTGCAGTTGCACACGCTCTTTGAGTGGATCGTAGTTCAAACCCGTGACTACTAAATAACATTTACGATTGTATTTATGATTTATTGTAAACTTCTCTGACCTGGTCAGAGCAGTTTACAATGACCTGCTTGTGCGGGTGTATGAACAAGTCCTTTGATCTCCTTCTCTTAATATTATTAGTGCCATTGTGTACAATAATATCACCTTTCGTGTCCTTAAATTACGATATCTGCTCTACAGCGTCATTAACTTTTGTTCCTGGCAGACATACCTTGGTCTCATCCTTTTTGCAAAATATATTTCCTCGATTCCCTGACAGTAGAGTCACCCACAATAACTACTTCCTATGGGATCAGCCCATTCTGCCTTGGAGATTGCTGCTATACTCGTAAGCTCTGGCGTTGAGTTTGGCATCTGAGAGCGTGATGCACCCCTCCCCATTATAATTCCTTCGAGGGCATCCACTGTCTTCTTCAATTTCTCGTAAACGCCCATCAGAACGCTGAGTTCGCGCTGATTTCCTCACAGTCTTCACACCGTATACACACAGAAACAATCCCCCATGGCTGTATCATGATCCGTTCCAGATATCGCAAACGTCATATAATTAGCATATTTTGTTAGGTCGTGATTCGTAGGAGAAGTACCCCCTCTTTAGTTCTTCCCGAGCGACAGCACTCCCGCTACTTTGAGCCCTTTGCTTTGCTGCTCTAGTCTGAGGAATTGATTTCCGTTTGATTTAGGAATACTACACTAAACTAATAGATATCTAAATGCAATAATATCATTATTCACAGGTTATGCAGCAACTAATACGTATTAAGCTAGCAGGTTTACGTTATTATAGTCTTTATAGAAAGTTGCCGTTATTATAGTCTTAATATATTAGTCTTTATAGGTTCTTTTTACCTAATGGCTCGCTCTGCATCATACATCTGCTCTTTTGGGTCTGTAGACTCACTTTGAGCACCTATATTGTACATATACACTCTTACAGTAATAATTATATATATATATATATATATATAAACAAATTAGTTACTGTACGCGGTGTGTTACATTTCAGGCCGTTAACAAATAGTAATAATTCATGATTTCTAACAAAAAAAGTCAAACCATCGACATGAATATTTGTTACAAAGATTCCTAAAATATTCTAAGTAAACTTGCATTGAAATTTTAAAATGAATCAGGGCTTCTTTTCCAAATTTTTAGTAATATTTCTGTAGGGGAAAGTGGGGAGGGAATGCCAAGAAATCGAGATTGAACTTAGAACCATCCCAGGAGCCAACAGAATTATGTTGAAAGTTTAGTATTAATCCGCAATTTTCTTGTCGATTAATGCGAAAACATCCTTTCATTTATGCTGATGAACTTTTCGTTCTGGAGTAATACGCGAAGCATACTTTCATTTATATGAATAGATTTCTATGGTCTGATGGTGACAGGGGAGACTATTATTGATCTTAATAGCTTTCCAACCACCAGTGAAATACGCTGAAATTTTTATCGTTGTTTGTAGGTAATGTCTAAATCCCCGATAACATACTTCCATTATGCATATATATTAAAATAATCACATTAAAATTCGGTAATGATATCCATTATTAAAAATGAACGTTATACAGCCCTGTCTAGGAGTAACTTTGAGTTAACACAGGACATCAAGTGACGCTAAAAGTACATGTTCTCTGGATAAGGGACTCTGTTTCTTACCTATAAAAAATTAAAAGGAAAATTGTTCATTCTGTAACACTGTCAACAACTACTTTTCGTCCAGCAAAACAGGCAAAGCGACCAGAGAACACACGCAATTTACAGTCATAATATGGGTATATGCAAGAGATTACGGGTAGCCCTAATATAATAATTTGAATTTGTCAACAACTACTAAATACAGATATGCTTTGCACGGCGTTTCGCTTAAGCGTATTTGCTTAAAACGAAACTTTAATAATAACACCAATGTTCGGTTTTATACGTCCTATATCGTTATACCAGCACTTAAAATAGGAAATATTAGTTAAAATAGCCACTAAACTAAGTAAACATAAATCATCGTTGCGATGGTTACCACCAAATTTAAGCTTTATGCAGTAAGTGTAAGGTACTCTGTATGCTGTTTTTTCTTGTTTTACTTGATTCGTGTATTACGAGTCCTTTTTTAATAGGTCCACAATGGTAGGAAAGAAGCATGGAAGGAACTTAAAACATCAAATGTAACTGGAGCTTTGAGAAAGCTATGGCCTAAATGTATACAAAATTACCTTGTATTAGGAAAGCAGGCACGATATACAAAGAAACGTAGTGGAGACAGCAGAAAAGACTGACTTGGATAGTGTTGAGGATGGATAATATTGGGGAGGCTGACTGTGATCGATTTATTCGAATTACCAGGTGGAATGTGGCTATGGAAGAACTTCTTGAACTTGCAAACCAAAGAATGCAAGAGACAAGGTTGAAGAATTGCTAACACTACAGCCCCCCCCCCCCAAAATTAAATGCACTCAAGGACGTGCCAGAAGCTTTTGCCCACTTAGCAACTGCAATGGCCATCTTTTCTGAAGAAGACGAAGCCCCTTAAAGGAGCAGCAAAATTAACCGGTAAATAAAACGCATCCGAATGCGACCAGATAATGTACAAAGAGAAGAAGAGGAAGAGTGCGTAGATGTCAGTAGCCACATTTTAAATGACTTCAGTTACCTACACTGACAGCCGAAGCTTCATTGTCTGTGAACAACTGGTTAAAAATTATATATATATCAACAAAACTGTTCAATTTTTTTAATTCGATGGTTTTTCTTTCCTCAATGGTTATAGGTCTAATGGGGGATGCTTCAATGTTAAATAAACCAATAATCCACCAAGTTTTAAACGTTTTTGTAGGTATACCATCTCATTTCGCGATTATTGTATTACAACCTACCTGTTATATTTAAATTTCACATCTTAATTCTGTTTCAAGTAAGATCTATCGTGATATAACGTGAGAGTGTATCGAGAATGGCACTTATTTCATATAATTGTATATGCAAAATGTTCTGAATTTCGTCAGGTCTTTGCGATGCACATTCGACAAATAAAAGCAGGCTTCCACAGCTGCTTTTAGCCCTCCATCACGTTTAAAATGAACTACACGAAAATGAGACGTGTCTGAACAAATGATAGTCTCTTGGGGCCAGGTGGAGTAGTTTATTTGTTCAAATGAATTTCATGAATGTCAATTTGTGCAACCCAGGCTCTTTGTGCAGGCGTATATTATCATGGAAAAGAAAACCCAAACCCCTTGTTTTTTTCCCCACAAATTGCAGCTTTAACTTTGCCATAATTAACAATAATCCTTTTGTGGCCAACACTTCTCCAGCTGATGGTAGAGTTCGAAACCTTTTTGATGTTGGAGATGTCTTTTGCTTCCACTGCATGCTTTCTAATTTTGATTCAGCCAAGTTTAATCACCAGTCACCAAACGGGATAACAATCTATCTGGATTAGCAAGACTTAATTTTAAATTCTCTTTTGCTGACTCCACCCCTCTGATGCTATGAATGGAAAGGTTTGCACAAACTTTGGACATTACTAAATGCTGTTGTATTATTATTAAAATGCTTCCGTGTTAATTTTTGCTTTTATTTTAATTGTTTTAGAATTGACTGCTTCTGATGGTCGATCTGATTCTAACTCCCGTCCTCTTTTGAACTCTGCCGACCACCTTGCAACAGTAGCATAACTTGGGTGACACTTCCCCAAACACTCTAGTCATTCGTTCATGGATTTCTCTAGCATTTTTGTCGTCTTTGATCAAAAATTTGGTTACTGAATGATGCACAATTTGCTGGATATTCGCGTCTTCGGCCTACCAACATAAAAAATGTAATTTTAGAAACTGTATAAGTTTCTAAAATTAAACTGTATAAGTTTCTAAAATTAAACTGTATAAGTTTCTAAAATTACATTTTTTATGTTGGTAGGCCGAAGATGCGAATATCCATGTCTATACATGTCACTAGTTGAGCCGGCACTCAGTTTTATCCTTTTTCATTAAAGGATTATCTCATTTTTAAGAGAGAGACAAACAAAAGAAAAATCTTTCTTGAAATTCAGTTATAGGTTAGTGACGACTGATTTTAAAACCCAAATTAGCTAACGTGAGGGGCGAAAAATAGTTGTTAGTGCAAAATTAGAACAAAAGTAATGCGTTTTCATTCTCATAAAAGCCCTGTTGACTTAAATCACACTGCATTTTTAATCTACAATTAAATTTCTTTGTTATAACATAGGATTTCGTTCTTAATCTTTAAAATAAATTATGAAATAGATTTTGGAAAATTCGGCTGTATAATGAGCTCACTTATTAGGTTAGCTTTAAGCATTAGTCTTGGTCCTATAAACCTTGCTAGAAATATTTAGATATTATATTATATAGAAACTTCCGGTTTGTCATGTTTTCAGTTGATGTACATCGTATTGCAGCTTTGCTGTGTTATTTATATTTTGTTTAAAATAAAATACATGTGTAAAGAAAAGAACATTAAGTGGTACCTTACAAATGCATAAGTAAAAAAAAAAAAAAAACACCCCTTCCTTTTTTTTTTTTTTTGTCTGTTGGAAGGTTGCCAAAGTAGATCCAGGAACATAGCTAGCTTATACTGTAACTTAATTCTGCTAAGTGATGAGAAAAATATTGCAGCCTCTCTTCTGGTCTTAGCCGAATTGTTAAACGTGGGACTGCGATTGCACACGGGCTAAAGTTGACCGTGGTTCGAGCCTATGTAACCACCAAATACGGTGATGGCCTTGTATATTCTCTCTCTCTCTCTCTCTCTCTCTCTCTCTCTCTCTCTCTCTCTCTCTCTCTTGGGCACCCTCTGGCCATATGTAGTTGGCCCAAAGTGAAACTCCTCTCACCACTTTGGGATTGTATCGGAATATATATAGGTATTTGTGTGTGTGCGTATACTCGTGTAAGCCTACAACGGATGTTCCCTTCTAATACGGTAAATCGTTCAACCGGCTCGACATAGATATCGAGAAAATGTGCGCCAATAATACCTACATAACTGTCGTTTTTCAGCAAACCAGCTATGGACTCCAGCCTGGAGAACTAGCTTGGTGTGCCGCAGCTCCTACAATGAGTTGGGTTGCCTTCTCAGGAATAACAAATCGGTTCCTCCTTAAAATCCTCCATTTAATTTAGGCTAAGCTTGATTACACTCGATGTATATCCTCAAATTTCAGATTTTTCTGTCGTTAATTTGAAGCCTGGCCAAAGCGAAGGCAGCAAGTTAGTTTCCTTCCTTTCCTATCAAGTATGCTACATTTCGTGAAGTGCCAATTCTTTGAAAGTGCGAAATATTTGTCTTTGAATGAAATCTGCAACTTGATTTTCCAAATGCCAATACCCACAGGTTGGTAGGGTTGGTCCTCCAGGTCAGGAGCAGTCCTCCATATTAAATTGGTGGGCATTTAAATTTTGCGTGTGAAACTGTCAACACATCTGGAGCGCATCGCAAATAGAGATGTCATTTTGGGACGCCTCCAATGAAATTTCCTCCTTTGGGATTGAGTCCTTCGATTTCGGACAGGGTAACTGAAAAGAATGATTGTAAATTATTCATCCCCTTATAACTTCAAGGTAGAGGCCTAAAACTAATCCAGTTTTACTTAATCTGACTAATCGCAGCCGTTAATAAGTTAGTAGTTAGTGTAATAGGAATAAGTCGTCACGCACAGACCACCCCAAGCTCGTAGTGATCTTTCAACACGTGACCCGAAAGAATACACAGCCGCTCATTCCGACACAAAAACGCCGCAACAGAGAGAGAGAGAGAGAGAGAGAGAGAGAGTTCCACGCTTTAAATTATTCTGATTCCGACTAAACGATTGCCTTGCAACAATGCCGTGTTGTAGGCCCCCTACATTACCCCTGGATTACTGCCCACTTGCACCTTCTTGTTTATTAAGGACTCGCACGCGTTGCCGTTTATCATGCCTGCTTTGGTGGGTGGAGTCAACAAGCCGGTCGCGTGCTACTCGCGGGGCGCGTGTCTTTTGCTGATAGCCTCATTTCGCGAGCCCACCACGCGGGACGCTGCCAGTCACTAGCAAGTAGCGCACTCAAATCTTCATGCATATTTTATCGACAGTCGTAGGGCAGGGCAGGAGAAACGCTGACCTCGACGGAACCAGTACCGCGTGGGGCACATCGACAATTGTGCCCTGCCTCCACCTTTGTCATGTCGATGGTGTCTCGTCTAGCCTACCCTCGTGCTACGGGTCTCTGAGAATCAGCCATATGGCTGGAGACAGCAAACTCTCTATGATTTTAAGAATCATTACTATAAGTTATTAATAGTGAGACAGCTATAGTGCCTGGTGTCAGTTCGGAGCGCTCGCGCTGTTGTTGTCGCTGTCGTCAACGGCACAACATCTGCCGCTCGGACACAAGGCGGTGCCGCCGCTGACCTGTAATTTCCTTTTTTGCTTCCTCTGCCGATGAATGCAGGAAATGATGGCCTCACGACAATTGCAGTTGGATGGCTGGGCTTTCTACACTCGTGCAGTCCACCTGTATCCAAATGGAAAGTCGTTAAATACACATTAAAAAAAATCCAGGATGAGTCCAGCATAATAGATACTGTCTCAATATTTGAGGCATTACACGTTGCGAAGGGTGGGCAAAATCTCTGAGAGATCTCCGGTTTCTTTTCTGTGTATCTATAGTAGGGTCGTTAAAGATCGTTCACTCTGAAGGAACTATTGTCCTTTGGTTTTATCCCACCCTTATCAAATCATTCTTTCGTTACCCGTTCACTAATCTGCCATCCTTCCGATCTCTCTATTTCCCCTCCTGTTGTTCTGTATATCATAAGTGTCCCCTATCTGTTCCTCGTTTTAACCTCTATGCCCCCCCCGGAGTGTCATCAACCAATCTCTGATCGCAGATCCCCCCCCCCTTTTGAACCAAACGCAACTGATAGTCTCCCATCTTCATTGAACCAGGGAGATCCATATTTTCTGTTGCCACCATAAATAACCCTTAATTAAAAATAGTTTTAGCAAAAATAACATCAAATGGTGAATACGTAGCAAAGTTAGCTCATTTTGCTATCAGTTAATATGTTTTATTTATTGTTTTATAGATAATTATTTCTTTAATATTGGAGAGATATAAGGAAGCATCTCCTATTCAAGATCCCTCAGGATTATTAAATTTCACTGCATTTGTAAGAAGCCTTTTATTACATTGTGGAAACAGGTGTCTTTGGACTATTAATTTCTACGTTTTTATAGTAATTCTGGTTTTATGTATCCATCAATAAGTTCCAGTAGTAATCAGCATTAATAGTCTTTTCACTCATTATTTAAAATCATTGAAGATTCCGCCTTTTGCAACTCAGAAAACCTTGGCAATTAACTTGCCCGCAAAGGGAGTCTCTTTTTTTGATGGGTGGGAGCGTATGCCAGTTTATGTGGCACTGTTCTATGCTAGTTCTTTTTGTACTTGAGGATAAAGCGAGGCTGCAACGAAGTCTTGTTACTTGTCACAAATTTCACCCTGTTTGAAGATTTCGTTCGCAAATACTTTATAACAGTGTGCTTCGCAAGATAGCTTGGTAGCTCCTTTGGTCCTTTACAAAGAGGAAATAATAGTAATTAAGCTAGTCTTCCATTTCCTCTTATTCCAATGGTTATTCCTCACCCGATGATGTCGCCTGCTTCGCATAACTGCTTCTTAACAAATAGAAAGTAATAAAGTAAAAATCAGTTCTTATTGATATCTGAGACGTCTTCGCAGGAGGTGCTAACCCTTTCATAAGCACAAACGTTCAGTTACCACTGTTATTATTACCATTTATAAAACGCCTTGTCTAAGACGATATATTGCACCGTGTCTCTACAAGTAATATTTTCCCAACTCTACATGTTGTGCGGGCTGTAAAACTCATACTTCCTTCTCCTGAGATCAATTAACTGCATCCCTGACTGGCGCTGATGAAGCCTATGAAACTCATGCTGCTACCACCTGAATAATTGAACATGGATAAAACTGAACACTGGCTTGTGAACGACAGTCTGGAAACTGATACTTGTTTGGAGGCTCATGATACTGTTTTATTTGTACCAGAATACGGTGTTTCGGCTGAAGAACACCTGCTTGGTAAAATTGTTGGTAGCTCCTTGTACTGTCATTACAGAAATTTAAGATTCCAGACTATGGTGATTCCAATTTAGCGGTTCCTGGTGCTACGACGAGATTTGGAACACTAGAAGAATGATTGCTACAGCGTGCCACAACTATTCAGAATTATTGCAATCGACACGGATTATCCAATCAAAATGGAAAATTGTACGTTCAGGATGTACTGTTTCGGATAATTGCAGATAGTTTTCCTTGGCAACCACTTGAAGCGAGTGCACAAACCAAGAGGTTTCTACGCAGTTCATGTGGCATAAGACTTCACTTCGCATTTCAATTCGTGGTTGGATGATCAATTGCGGGTTCGAGCTTCAAGGAACTTCTGCTTAGTACGAGTGTCTGTTTAGGAGAATTATAGGGTGTTCAGTGAAGGGATAGACCACCACGCAGGCCTGCCTGTCAGATGATTGTGGCTGGATTCCGTCGCTTGCGTCTCCTTTTACTCTTTGTGCGTATGCACCGTTAAGATCCAGAGTAGAAGATGGATTAAATTTTATTTTTTAATAATGACCGTTAGAATTTTATTGGCTCGGATAGCGAAATTGACATTTGACGTATTCAGAATTCGTTCCTAATACATTTGAATTAGACTTATTATCATCACTCAAACTTGGGCAGGACACATAGCTCGAAGACATGATGACAGATGGACTAAGAAAATAACAGAATGGCATCCAAGAGGAGCTAGAAGAAAACCTGGAAGACAAAGGCGGAGATGGATAGATGAAATTCATGAGTTTATGGGTAGTAAATGGATGGCCAGTGCTCAAAACAGAAGGAACTGGAAAGTTGCTGAAGAGACCTTCATCCTGCAGTGGATTGAAAATGGCTGATGATGATGATATTATCATCACAGCAAAAGAACTTATAAAGTTCATTTGGAATGCTAGATCAGTATGTTAGAGAGTAGATCCCTGGTCCGGCTCCACGTTCCAGAGGTTATATGTGTTATCACGGATGATGTATCTGTACGGTGTTGTAAGGCGGGGTTGCCAGAAAGCTGGCTGAAACTACATAGTTTAATAAATAAATAATAATTATAACAATAATAAATCCCTGACTGAAGTGTTTTTAAGAATTCCTCCAGTCTCCGACGGAATTCGAAATCAGGCCTCTACAAACAATTGACAACTATATTCAGATAGTTTCAAGATTCAAAGGCCGTTCACCAAATATTTGGCGCCTCCGTAGCCAGGTGGGAAGGAGCAGCAGTGCATAGCACACGCTTCTTGATTAGACCGGGGTTCGAGCCCGTCACCACCAATATGGAGGATGCGGAAAGGTCAGGGAATGACCACCGCATATCCCGGAGCAATATGGCCTTAGTTGCTAATGCTCCTAAAAACCAAATAACAACACCAAATATTTGTGGTTCCTTCCGCATCTCTATTTAGAGTTTAAAAAACAAGGACTCTTTGAGAGTCCTTGTTTTTTAAGGTTAAATGAAGTTCACAGAAAGGATTCACGACGACCTATTAGAGATGCTTCAAAACTCCCAGGAGTTACACGAGTATTACGAGCAAAGAACTTCAAGCATCCTTCCGACAATGTCAGAATCGCTAGGGTCGATGTCTTAAGTTCCAAGAGGAGCACGTTGAAGGGAACACATGACACAAAATTAAGTAAGTTTCTATAAATCTTCGTATTTAAATTCGTTCTGATAACTCATAGTTAGCACCCTGTATGTATAGATATTCCGACTATGAACTTCAAGTTATTTCCTCTCCTATCCACGCCAACTTCACCTACACATCGGCTCGGTTCGTTTGCTAGATCAGTTATGACACTCGCAATCGATGAGGTTACAAAGTACTCGCCTCATATCTATATTAAGCTGTTGAGCACTAAGCATTGATAATTATATTTAATGACACAGCTTTGCAAACCTCATTTTAGGAAGGACGTAGATCTTTTGGAAAGGGTGCAGAGAAGTATAACAAGATTAGTTGGAACATAAAAGGGTATTCTTACGAAGAAAGAATACCTTTTATGGGTCTGTGAATTGCAGCGTCTGGAAACTAGGAATCTGCATGGTGACCATATTCATTATCGAACAACACAGACAAGGGGATATAAATTAAAATTAGCCATCTGTAGATGACAAAAAATGAATCTCCCTAAGAGTAAATTTACAATAGTGTTTATACCAGGCATGTCAAACTGGCGATCCTCAGGCATTGTCAACCTTTCCCAGGTTAACAATGACATGCAGTATATGAAAATAATGATAATACTTAAAAGGTACACCAATATAAAATTTAACTAAAGTTCATAATTTATACGAACTTTTATAAATATTGGTGGTCGTGTGATCACCTTTTAACTATATATTTTTTAAATTTATTTAAAATATTTAATATATTTCCCTCAGTATTGCCAGTAATAAGTTGTGTGCATACTAGTGCGACCCACAAGCGGTTCTGTGTTTGATACCTGTGGCCTCCAGACCATGCCGAGCGAAAGACAAAAATTTGTTCCAAAAAGTGACACCAGAATGTGTTTGGCTCTCGTGTAGGGACAGAACTAACCCGTAGCATAATTTATTTGATCAAGTTACAGTATAGTATGAGAAAGTCGTAGGTTGTCAAAATAAAACTGTTCGATGCGTAGAAATGTGTATTGCAAATTGGAAGCACGCTACAGCATTGGCGACTGTTGCCCAAAGCGTATGATGGGAGTATTGGCACATGCTTTTTGATGCCTTCCTTCAGGCCAGCGAGACACTGAATATTGCCTTGATAAGCACTATCTTCGAGATATCATCATAACTTGAAGACACAATGGTTGGAGAGCGCGGTTGCAAAGAGTTAACAAAATTATTCAGGAAAATATGATCATCGTTAGATGTGGCCCGAAACATCTTTTTTTTTTTTTTACTGGACAGTGTGTGCTGCAGCTTAATCCGCTATAAAACGACAGGATGTTATGTCCAAATATTCGCTTCTGAAGAGTGAGAATTATGTGTGTTGGACAGTGAGATTCACCTGTATAAGTCATATTTCGAGACCAGCTATGACTTTTACTGTGGCTGCCTCGCAGCTACCGACTCATAGTCTCTTGGGTGTGATGGCAAGATGAAGTTACATGGTGTGTCGGCTCCCGACTGTTGGTATTTAACGACTACCTGGTAATATCTTGGACTATGTTTCCTGAGCAGTAGAACGCTCAGACATTTTACTTACGTGACATCCAGCTATCATTCTTCTCTGAAACTCTTAGATCTTTCAATGTGTTCGTAGTTTGGCGCATTTCCTGGATAACTGCTGTCACCTTTATAAGCCAGTATATATGGATATAAGTTGACCTAACCCAACGTACCGATGGGTAAAATATAAAGTACTGCCTTGAAGATTTAGTACGTGAACCGATTTTTCAATAAATGAATTAAGAGTATCCCTAAGACTGCTTCCATAAGCAGTCTGTGGACTCCGTATCCCATCACAAGTGTGTATCACAAATATGAAAATATATTTGTTGCGACGAAGATTTCATTTAGTTATGATACAGGTAGTTGTGTAGACACCTAATCGAAAGCATTTTGGAATTTCCAATTTCTGACTTAAAATATTCACTAAAGTTCTTTGCTGTGTAAATATTCGAATATATCCTGGCCATCGAAGAATGTAAATTGACAGTATAGTACTTCTTCTTAAATTATACTTCTCATTTTCAAGCGGTGTAATTTAAGATTTATTGTGTATAATGCTAAACGTGTAAAATATGCTTGAGGCGAATAACCTAACATTTGTGTGTATAAATGTACTTCGCAATCCGCTCAAGTGTTTTAGGAAGGTTAATTATCCATTAATAACCTAAAGGGGACAGCAGACGTCGACAAATAAGAGAGAGCGAAATTAAGAAATAAGTTAATTAACACCCAGTAGTTACGTAGTTTAAAAGAACCAATACACGAGAGTCTTTAATCAGAATCAGTTTGCACACCAAATAAATTTCATCTTTCCTAAAGGCCGATTTCATGTAAAAGTTGATTGAATTCCTGTGATTCAGATCATGTTCATTAGCGAATTGACAAAAAAAAATTTTGATGTGGTCGCTAAAACAGTTCAAATTAAATTGGCTTCTGTGTGTGTAGAATTTTGCTACTTTGGGTACCTCAACTAGGACTGAAAGACTTTTCTGAGTAATACGCAAATAACTCTAGTTCTTATTGTTTCATAAATGAGTTCGAGTTATTATTAATCCCACGAGAGTGGTTCAGGTTGTTTTAATAATACACTAGTCCACTAGGACCCATCAGTCGGAGGGGTATTGTCTGTAGGTTGCGTGTTCTGTGGGTTAGTCTATTTGCTTGTTGAAACTCTAAGGTCGGAGAACTCTAATTTTTAAAGAAGGGATGGGTAACGTGCAGGTTTATTTAGGTCTGCGGCGACTTGCCGAAAAATTTGGGTTAAATCTGGTGTTCAAAATGGAAAATTTTACGAAACTGATGGCTTGTCAGGATAATGCATGCGAAAGGTGGTTAATGCGTATAAATAGCGTTATCGATGTTTATGACGAGTCCAGGTTAAACCTTTATCCTTCAATAATAAAATATTAACCTTCGTTTACTCACGTAGCACCTGTAAGGATTTTGCCCTTCCCCGTCACTTTTCTTGGATTTTATTTTGGATATTCGCGTATGTTTGGAAATCCGCTAATTAATACTTAAAACAAATTCTGTGCACGATTGTATTACCCTGGTTTTATTTTGATTCTTTTCAATGCATAGTTGGTATTCAGTAGCAGAAGACTTATTTCCGAACCATATTATAGATTTACCCATTGTTAAGCCATTATCTTCGACGTCCTTCAGTAACAAAAAGACTACCTTCTTTCTTTCTTTCGGAGAAAAGCAGTTGAAAACTAGCGTTATTTGCAAGAGAAAGAGCAAATAGAAAAGCTCATATCATTGATGGTGCAACTTATAAAGGCGCTTTGTTTGCTGCGCTTTCTCCTTATTTGGCAGTTGCAGAGTAATCAGTCGGTTTCATATAAGCCAAAGATTGAAGTCTGGGTGACTGACGAGAAGATTAAAGTAGTGGTGACGTGTGTTTTATTGTTTACTTTGCAACGTGCTGCTGGAGGAGTTAAAAGCGAATGGAAAGCGAAAAGTTGATTAGAAAACACACATAATTTCCTTCTGGAGACGGCGCATTTATGCTTTGCACTTTTCCAGAACAGCTGACTTGTAAAGCGTGGAAACCTCAACCCCCCTTCTTTTTTTTAAGAAGCGAAGCATGCGAATGTAAAGACGATTATCTGCCCACTAGTGAATTGAGCAGGCAGAAAGTTGATTCACTTATCTTGCCAAGTGACAGAAGTACTAAAATAAGTAGGAAAATATTGCTTTAACATCTCTTGTGGTTTATCTACGCCCCTACGTTCAGTCACATGCTGAGTAACGTTGTATAAAGTGGTAGCTGTGGCGCATTTTTTTTTTTCTTCTCTCGCTTTTATTATTACCAGAGTGCAAAATGAAAATAAAATACTTAGGTGTTTCAACTCTTGCTTTTTTAAAGCCACCATTCTTGGGAGGACCTTTACTCCAAGTTCCGACGTATTCCCGAATATCGATTAAACTTGTATAATGCTGTTATTATTAATCAAAGGCTGGAGATGTTGTTGTTGTGAAAGAAGAGAAATATTTTGGGAGTGCGATATTGCACTAAATTGCAAAGCAATCAAAAATATTAATTAATAACATCAAACTGGTCGCGAAGTGCCGTTGCCGCTTCTCAACCACTTTTGGGGTTAATTGCTCTTGACACTTGGAGGAACTTAGTGGTCTTTTTATGCAGAGTTGGATTAAGCGATCTCAGGCATCCCAAAGTACGAGGTTTTTTTTCATCTCATAAAAAGTAAACTGGCCTTAGAAGGCATCTTTTCTAAGACAAGCATCATACAACGTCCATCAGAGTTTCTGGAATTATTTCACAACGAATTTCCCGAAGATAGAAGAGCGCAAAACATGTAGGGTTGTTTTCGATACTAAATTGCAATTACTGTGCAATTCATACATAGTAAAATTTGACGAATGCAGGTGGCTGCCACAGTCCGTATTCATATGCGCAACGTAATGCATTATATTCTGGTTTTCAAGTGGTAAGCAAAATATTGGTCAATGAGTAGAGCATACCAGCGTAAATATTGTATGCTATTAAAGAGGCCGTGTGAACTCTTAACAAGCGTAGAGTGATTGAGGATACCATGAGATTTACGGAGTGTAATCTCATGGAATCCTTGTGGTTTCTGAAATGCTTTTACCTTTTCGGAAAAACGGGAAATCATTTCAGAAACTTTTTAAACTTCCTACATATAATGAAAGCAATTCGATTTCTCACTAAAGTTCTTTCAGAAAAGAAGAGCACACCCCTTTATCCCTCAGGGATTAGTAAAACAATCGATCTGCCTCATTTTACTAACGGGAGTATATCTGGATGGAAATGAACTATTCCATCATGTTGAGCAAAATCTCTACCCACGAATCTTTAGTGTTAAAAAAAAAAACCCGCTATGTATGCATATACGGTCATCTTGATTGTAATGCATTCATCTGGGTAACGTTTTTTAACGGGGTTGTGCGAAAAATCGTGATAACGTGGAGGGATTTTTGTAAAATCGGCACACACACAAAAAATAAAAAATAATCCATTTTGAACTTCCACATCAGGCTTACATATGCTCTTGTACTAATTCGTATAAGAGATGACTGAATAAGTGCAGGGAACCGCGGGATTCCACTTTAAAATTTCTAATGAACAAATCGTTCTATTAAGAATATCGTTTCATCGCGACCCGCGTTGAATCGATACTCTTTTTTTTTTTTTTTTTTTTTGAGACAGTTTTGATCTTTTATTTCAAAGTGTTCATTGCGTTGAGTAAAAAAATAGCTCCACAATTGAAGATGGACATTCTGCAAAAATTTGTAATTTGGTTGATTTTCGTTCAGTTATGTTGCTTTTCTTAAATGTTTATTAAGAATCTATCCTGGCAGGATGACTGGAGGTCCATTACTGGCAAACTATTGATGTTGCTATGTGAATGAGATTGCTGGCGCCATCTAGGTCATACAATGTGTACTACTTGAAGTATATCTTTTTCAAATTCAAATAGCGCTTGTATCATTCGTCCGATATGTTTATATATATGCATAAATTGACCAGTCGTTTCGCTTTTAACTAGATAATCTTGATTTTTGACAATTCCATTCCAGCATTACAGTTTACCCACTTTTGTATCTATTTTTGCATGTTAATACAGTATTTTATCAGTAAATAGAATTTTGAAAATTCTGCATTATTTGTTGAAAATGTTTAAAATGCTGAGTGAGCCTTTAGCTAAGAAAGACACGTGATTGTCATGTGCCTGTTTTTTCTATCGACAAAAAATTAAATAAATAATCATAAATTAATAAAATAAACATTGTTTTCTGATATTTTTTCCAACTGCTAACGGACTTTACCTTTGGTAGAGTAGTGTGTTTAGTGTCAAATGGCACCAGGGGTTTCCCCCATCTCTGCGTAGTATACGTTGTGAGTGTGAAACAGAACACTGTCAATGCCAGAGGTTTAAAAGTGTATGGATTTTGTATATGTGTAGTGTCGTGTACCGTTGTTCCTCTGGTCATTTAGCCGTTGGGCTCCTAATGGCACCCAGCGTTGTTTACACTCTGCCTGGAGGCAGACCAGGTACACCAGTATTATAGTTATTTACTCTGGCAGGTCCTGCCACCTAATTTCCTGAGATTTCAGTGGTAAGGACCTATAAAAAGGGGGGGGGGAGATAAAATAGAGTTAGCCGATATAATTAAAAATTGTGTTAAGTTTTTGAATGTGGGATTCGATTACTAGGGGTTGGTTTGAACACTGGTCATGTAATTTTTTAAGAGAGAGAGCAGGGGGGGAAACAGACAGAAATATGGGGTCAATAGACAAGGCGACCCCAAGGTGTCAGTGGGGCAGGCCCATGCCCCACCAGAGGGAAGGAAGGATCAGCGGGGGAAGGAGACAAAGAGACCGTCAGTTCCCCCCGCTATGAGAAAAGGGGTTAGAAAGGACCATGCAAGGGAGCATAGTTTTGAGAGCCAAGATGGCCTTGAACATCAAAGCTGTGGCATGTCTTCTTAGCAGTTCCCATTTAGTGAGTCCAGTCCGGTCTAAGAAATGTCACTCAAGGGAACAATGTCCCATCTTCCAGTTTGTTCTAGTTATGGTCTGAGTCTGGTTGCACTTGGGATGCCTGACCCGTCCAATTGTCACTTAATATGTAGAGGGTCCGTTCAATGAGTCTGGTCCGGTTTTGGTGGTCACTCTTGGGACTGATGTCCTGTTCTTTGTGGTGACGATGACGTAGTGATTGGTTTGTTTGCACTTTTGTTGTTACAACCTGGTTCTTCAAGGGTGTGTGATTTCCTTTCGGCAGGTTCACCAGTGCTTGAGGTTATATCTAAGGTGGATCCAGTAGGTTAGGATCAGCAGGTGGCGGAAGTGTCCGGCGTCTAGCAAATATCTTTTGGGCAAATTCAGAAAAGGCTCTGTAGGTGATTTCATCCTCCAGTAGGTAATGCTCCTGATTTGTAACTATAAAATGAAGTTGGGTGGCAAGTAAACCAAGGAGATCTTCGTACAACTCGCACTCGTACATAAGATGGTGCAAGGACTCCAGGGAGCCGCAGGCGCACCCTGGGTCATCAATAATTCCCAGTAGATTTAGTTTGCAGCGGATTGCTCCGTGCCCTGTGAGGAGATAGGTTGTATTTATTTACCTTTGATAGCGGGAAGATTATGAGAAGAGAAGTGATATAGATTGTAACTTCGACAACCTGGAGCTATATTTTATTCCAATAGTTGATAACACGATGTCTAAACACTCAGTTCATCCTGCTCAAAAGTCACCTACAGCCAACCAGACTACCACAGATTAAACTCGCCGGTTCTCCCATAAAGTTACGAGTAGTTACTGAGTAAGCATCTTGGAGTCATTCTAGACTCCAAACTGCTCTTCCAACCTCATCTCAACTACCTACACAACGAAGTCAGCAATTATACAGTTCTAGTCGCTTTTATTAACAGGAGGAACTGGAAACAAACTGAAACCGTTCTCTTGCTCTCTTATACAAGGCTGTCTTCACTCCAGTTGTAGCTTATGCAGCCGGGATCTGGTACGCCCGCACACCAATATTTCAGTATCCTGAGAAAGCTAGCTTCAGTACTGAGATCCTCCATGCTAACAATCACACGTGCTTGCTGCACGGTGAGTACCTTGGTCCTTCAGGTCGTGGCGGACATTTTTCCCCTGGATCTGGAGGTCACACGTCAGAGATTCTACTATCATCTATCCAAGGGTCTTTCCGCTTTCTTCCAGGGATTCACCTTCACCCTGCCAACCACGTCAAGGCGGAGAAAAAGCTCATTTATCTGTACTCCAAACAGACCTGCAGAACTGATGACTCAAAACAACAAAAGGCTATATAACAAAGAAGTTTATTGCAAACATCAGGCAAGTTTTCCCGAAAAATCCGTCCTGGTTCTCTCCCGTTCTCTGGACTACATTCTTGATAACCGATTACGGCTCCTTCAAGGATAAATCAGCATCAATCGGAATTATTTAGATTCCACTCTATCACTGTGGCCAGCCTGAAGATTGGAACCACATCGTTTATGATTGCCCCAGCTACGAGAAGCACCGATGCACCCATTTTTCATAAATACAAGATATGCCTCGAGGACACGAGTATATTTGCATTAATGACGCACATCACTGCAAAGCATTCTCCCGTTTTGTGCAGAGTCTATTTAAACAGAGAAAATCCCCGCTCTCTCGGTCAGCAAACCAAAACAACGCTGTTGCATAGGCTTACTGAAAAGTTTCATGATCTGCCTCACCTGAATGAGGCAGACTGTCTTCATCCCTGGACCTGATACCCACTGTATCGACTTATCTTTTGACACCTACTGGACTGACCACACGCCCGGATGTGGCACCTACTGGATTGACCCTATCTCCTGACTCGTTTATTTACTCCAGGAATTGACAACCCCAGTTCTGCTCTCCCTGTTTCCCAGGGTGGGATGTTGTTAACCGAGTCCCTGGACTGAGTAAGATTCATAGCTTAAATCCACATCTACGCCAAAGGCGTCCACAAACTACTAATGCTAATAGAAAATTTTCTTCTTGCATCTAACTCCTGTGTGATCACTCATAGTAGTTCATTAAGTTGGTCAAGAAAGATTTTCCCTTGAGAAAGCTGTATTGAGGTCAGTTTAGATTATTAAGTTGCCTTAGGTTATCCTGATGAACTCATCACAAAGGAGGTCACATAACCGGTCTGTAATTTGCCATCTCATCCTTAGCTCTCCCTTTATAGATTGGCGAGGCCTTGTAACACCTCCAACCCATATCGGCTAACCCCTGACATAACGGTGACCACATGAATAAACCTAATATGACTGGATAAATAACATCGGTACCGAGAGCCACGAGTGATCCAGGATTTTTAAAGGAGGAGGAACCAAAGCAGTTAATCATAAGGTATTGCTATAGCTTCTTTAGCCTCTACCTGGAACCGTCTCCAGCAGGGGCCTACCTGTTTTCAAGTTTTGTGTTTTTTTTTTCTTTCTGTTAAACTTTCAATATCATATGCTTGTTCTTGGTTCAGTGTCCAGGTACACTAGACGTAACAATTTTTCAGAACTACACCTGTTATCATTATCCCTGCATTGGAACCACATCGTTTATGATTGCCCCAGCTACGGATTCTCCCATTAATGATAATGGGAGAATCACCGATTCACCCATTATCATTAATGGGTGCATCGGTGTTATTCCTGTTATCATTATCCCTGCATTTATTCTAGAATGTATCTGTAATTGAGTTCCTACTATTTTGACCTTCCAGCTTAGCAGCTGTTAGGCTGGGGAGTCAAATAAGTTTAAAGTATTTTTCATACTGTTAAAAGTACTGGCTATGGAAAAGTTTGGTTTCGTGCTATATTATTATTATTTTTTTTTCCAGATGTCCTATTTTACATTTTCAAAAAATATACCGCGTTATGTAACACTCCATTTCGTTATTAACGAGACACCCTTTGTTTGTGTATTTGTATGTACTCACAGATACAAATTCTCGCTTCTCCAGTGGCTGGATCACCGAGAATCCACAAGATGCTTCTACTTTTTTTTAATTGGTGCTGTATGATACGCAGTATCCTGGTAACGAATGATCCAGCCAATTTAATTATAAACACGCTACTAAACTGGAAGAAATTTCAGAATTTAGTATGTTTTAGAAAGCTGTATTGAGGTCAATATAGAATATTAGGTTGCCTTTGGTTATCCTGATGCACTCATCACCAAGGAGGTCACATAAAAGGTCACATAACCTACATATATATATATACATCTGAATGTAAACATCACCCCCCCCCCAGCAGTAAGCTGGGGAGGTGATGTTTACATTCAGAGGTTAAGACAGAGACATGTATGCTTAACCAGAATGGTACAGACCTTACAGTGTTTATTATTTTACATACTTGAAAGTTGTGCAATACCGAAGTGTCCGAAAAACCCAACCAAGCCACATGACCTCCCTGAGTCATATAGACCGATTGCACTACTGTCAGTAATCAGCAAGCTCTTTGAGAACCTTCTCTATAATAAAATTGAAAGTCACTACCTTGCCGCGGGCCTCTCCTCCCCGGACCAGTTTGGCTTCCGGAGGGGGCGCTCTGCGGTTGACGCTCTTGAACGCATAACAGATGCAGCCCAAAACTGCAACAAAAAATATTTTCTGGTCATTTCCATTGCCGGGGCGCTCGACTCACTTTGGTGGCTAAGTATCCTCGACAGACTCAGGGAGGCAAATATCCCGGGCAATCTATATGACTGCATACAAACCTATCTCTCTGACAGAATGGTCACTGTAACTACTCCCTACTGCCAAGTCACCCGACCTGCTCATCGGGAGTGCCCACAGAGCTCTGTACTGGGGCTACTATTTTGGAACCTTGTCGTGGACAGCTTCCTGGGACTGGACTTTGTTTGAGTAGATACCCAAGCATACGCGGATGATCTTGTCCTCATGCTACAGGCGGACAGCAGAGCCCAAATGGAAGCTGCTGCAAACGAGGCCATTGACAGACTACAGAAATGGGTCAGTCTCAATCACCTGAGAATTTCCTCAACCAAAACTTCCTCGATACTCCTGAAAGGCTCTCTCGACATACGCAGGCCACCGCAAATCAAGATACAGGATACCACAATAAAACTAGCTACAGAACTGAAGCATCTCGGACTTACCCTTGACAAGAACTTATCTTTCACTCCACGTCTTGTACATCTGCAGAAAAAAATTAAGAGGTACTCAGCATTTATTGCCAGAGTTACTCAGAAGAATTGGGGCCTAACGAAGAGGACACTCTCCCTCTTTTATAAAGCCATATTTATACCAGCCTTCTCATATGCTGCGGGTGTCTGGTCTAAAAAAGCCACTACGGCAGTCAATAGGAGAAAATTTGAGACTATACAGCGCTCCATTCTACTGACCATCTCAAGGGCATGCTGTACTGTGAGATCGCACACACTCCAGGTCCTGGTGGGCTGTCTCCCCGTAGACCTGGAAATCATCCGTTGCGGCCTACGCTACCACCTTTGAAAGGAAAGAACAGTGACTCGTATTGGTTTCACCATCCACCCAATCAATAACACTGTAACAGAGAAGAAACGCCTTACAACCTTCCTTGGACAAATCTGGCAGTCCAGATGAACGGACTCAACCAAAGGCGCCGTGACCAAATTGCTTCGCCCACAAAACTTTCTGTCCTTCAAATCTAGCGCTGTCCCTGCCGCGATCATCACTCCATATGAGTGTTTTTTTTTTGTTTTTTTTTTTGGTTTTTTTTTTATGTTCTAGCCACTGAAATCTCAGGAAATTAGGTAGCAGGACCTGCCAGAATAATCTTAAAGTACTGGTGTACCTGGTCTGCCTCCACAGGGCGAAGTGCGGGCAGCGTCAGGCCTCAGTAGGGTCTGGCGACTAAATGGCCAGAGGAACAACGATACGCAACACTATACGTAAACAATACCCATATACTTTTAAATCTCTGGCCTTTACCGTGTTCTGTATCACAAAACCAAGTATACCACGCGGAGATGGGGGAAACCCCTGGTGCCGTTTGACCCTAAACACACTTTACCGAAGTGTCCCGAATTAAAGGATATTATTTTATCAAAAGTGCTATAAATTACAAAACCATGAGAAATATGTACAAAATATAAAGGATTGAGGCAGTCCTTCACCGGTTGTTTCCCGTGTTATCTCTTCAATCTTGACTGTCTTAGTGCTCACAGACAGGCGTCTTTGGAGTAATAGATTTTAAGAGAGAGGACCAGTGACAGCTTCACGTAATTTTATTTTTCATTCATCTTGTCATGGGATGCATTGTTGTGACAATTTTCCTTCTGGTGGCCTCTCATAGGTGTAAGTTTGTATATGTGTCCGTTATCTTCTGACGTCTGTATGTATGCTGCTCGCAAAATTTATCCAAGTCTATGGCTAGATTGTTGATCACATCTACCGTGTTTCCTGGGAACATGCGTCTCAATCCTTTCAGTTTGTTCAAACTGATTCTGAGTGATGGGAAGCCTTGGGTCCTTTTGATGTTTTCTGGCAATGCGGGAAGTTTTTTATTAGATCAGTGATGTCAGGGGCGTCGAGTCATCTTGTGATTAGTCTGGCAAGTGTAAGACTGCTGCCACAATCTGTTGTTTCCATGGGGTGACTTCCAGATGTATGGTAGAGTTGAGCCCTAGAAATGGTGTAGTGGTTGCCAGTATGCCAGTTGAGCCATTTCAGGAGCCAGTATTCCAGGCCGAGGAACTTGTTGAAGTGTGTTGTGGGAGCAGAGAACCAAATGGTTGCTGCATAGAGAGGTGTGTAAAGTGTTTTTGGGTCAGACGGCACTAGGGGTTTCCCCCATCTCCGCGTAGTATACTGTAAAGGCTAAAGATTTAAAAGTGTGTGGATCTTGTAATGCATAGAGAGGTATGGGATATAGACATCGGACAACATATTTCTTTACCAGTTCGGTGTCACAAATTCCCGTTAGTTCCTGGCGGATCGCCCACATAGCGGAGTACATTTTGGTTTTCGTGTTCATGGGGTGAGCCTGGAATGTCAGTCCCTCATCCCATACTAATCCGAGATCCTTGTGTGCTTTAACTTTTGAATGGGTGATCCATTGATGGCAAGATTGATATCATTGCGTGACTTCTTCCAGGTGAAAGACATTTGAGCTGTCTTTGCTTGATTAATCTGTAATCCGATGGAAGCCAGATATTGTTGGAGGTTACGGATGGTCTTACTTGCCTGCAAGGTAGTGCTAAGAATCTGAGTTTGGTCAGAAGATGTAATATAAAGTTTCAGGTCATCAGCGTATGATTGGAAGTCAGTTTGGGATGCCAGGAAGGGCTCCAGCGCTGCGGCAAATAGGGTTGGTGATAGGACTACCCCTTGTGGGACACCCCTATTAGTAATGCAAGTTGTCCGAAAGCTGAGATGATGAGTTGTCTATGCTCCAGGATTGATTTAATGATGCTGAGAGTTCTTCCAGTAATGTTGAAGTAATGCTGTAGAATGGTGATTAAAGCTGTTATGTCTATTTTGTCATAGGCCGCTTTTATGTCAAAGAAAATAACATCAAGCTGTGTCCTGTTGTTGAGAGCTTTATGGATTCTGGTAAGGGTGTCCAGGAGGTTACTGTTAGTAGATCTTCCCTTAATCACGGTGTGGAGGTACGGAAGCCTGTGATTGAAACAGTGGTCTGCAATGGTGGGCTGGATTGCTTAACATTTACATAAAATAAATATATACTTACTAGCTCTATCTATGCAGACAGTCACAAGATAGGCGAGTAATTTCATACAAATTATTCATGTAAATTACTTATACAAACCTCACAAATAACACACATACACACACACACAATATGTAGGAACTCCAATTATAAATATATATATAATTGGAGTTCCTACATCTTGAAAAGACGACGGTCATCCGGTTATGTACATCGATTTTTCAGAACTCTTTTTGTTCTAGTTAGAACAAAATCAAAACGAATTGTTCGATTATAAAATTTACAGTACCTCCAGAAGGATGATTGAATTCTGTGATATCCTGATGGGAGGGGTATTTTATTTCGATCTTAATGCGTACTTAGACGTTGTTTATTGAATGATAATGCTTATGAAATATATCTTAAGATGTTTCTGCGATGTACTTCTATTAAAATAAAGATAAATTTTGAAACGAATTTTTTAATGATAGATGTAACCGTTAGCTTTAGATCACTTTCCATTATACTTTGCACATTATAGCGCTTCAAGATATATGGGTTGAAACAAAATTAGAATAAGAGCAAAATGGAAAACTTCAGAAAAATACAAACAATATTCGATCATTTAATAGCCTACAAATGAAAGAGAAAAGTGAAGCAGGTGGTATTTGTTGCTAAACTGCCGGCCTCTGGGTTACTTTCAGGAATTAAAGCACGAGATGAGGTCCTGTCGTGCTACTTGCAGCCACATTGCGTCCTTCAGCATATGACGCCATTTGCTGTTATTGGGGGAAAATGATGCAAATGTTCGATATTGTAAATGGAAAACACAACGCTAGAACTTATATGCCCATAAATAATAAATAGGGGTTACTTGCATGCTGCACGCGATGTGTTTGTCTTGCTGTAGCTGCAACTGCAGTAACCTTTTCGGTCGTGGTCACCTCTTATAAACATAGAAACAAAAATTACAGTGCAGTTGAATTGTCTTTTAGGAACCGTACCTGTCTGAGGCGAGTGCCAATTGAAATGTATACAAGGCTGCCAACATGGTTCGATAAGCAGAAGAGCATTTGTGGGGACCGAAGCGCACTTTCGAAGCTGCAGTTCTGATTGTGTTCATCTTTTACAAAAGGAAAGGAAAGACCGAAACACTTTTATAAGTCTTTCCTTTTATAAGGAAAGGATAGACGGTTTCTGGATTCTGCAGAGGATAAAATATGGCGCCTCTCCTACGTCATATCTCCTTTTTTCTTCGTTGCCGGTGGAGGTCGCGCTCTTTGCATCCTCGTTTGCTTCGCTGATGATTTTAATGAATGTACTGTGCGGTTGGATCAATGAACGATGCAGCATGAGGTGGGGGAAGAATAGCTGATAATGTTTAGTGTTATGCCAATATCACTACGCCTTTCATGGTCCTTGAACTGTACTCGATGTCCTCTTACTCTCGATACTACCTTGAAGGAGTAGGAAGCATAATTAAAAATCATCCCGAAAAGATAAAAAACACCTCAACTAACATTGAAAAACGATTAATGTATACCAGCAATAAATTCAAATCATCTTCCTGTTTATACAGTGTAATTGACTTGGATTGGATTCAAATCGATGGGTAAAACTCAGCACTTTTCTGGGTCAAATATATATAAGTATACATGGAGAAGTTAATATATTAGTTAATAAGAGAGATAATTAAACTAAAAAGCTAGTTAATAAAATAACGTTAAAAGTTATTGATGTTTTCATTGTGAAATCTGACCAGGTGAGGCACCTCTTCTAGGTAGCTTGTGACCTAAATGGCAAGTAAGAGTTAGAATATGCATTTTTATACAAAAATATAAAACCGAAATCTATCATTATTGTTTTTTTCTTTGTTCAGTAGGTATCTCCAGGTATAGTGTGTGCCAAAACCTCCTAGACAGGTAATGAGATCGCATTCACTCTACTCCAAAATACGACGATCACATCTATCAGGTAAGCATTGAGTATTAACACATGTAAATAATAATAGAAATTAGAGGTGGGCATAAATCACTTCATAAGGAAATGTGCTTAATGGATAATTAGATGTTGCTAATAAATATTTATCAGCTCATAACATGCCATAATTGCAGAATGTGATATTACGCAAAGTGCAGCAGCAAGGCTAACACTGAAGTCTATAGTGGTCATGTGGCAGGTATTAGATATCTGGTAATGGCTGTAAACAAGCTGCACAACCATAGTTTCCTCTCACAGGATAAACAAAAAATAAATTAAGCTGTCTAGCCGCTTGTCGCGGAACATTAAAACTCTTTGCTCAGTAAGTTAAGCAAAGTATTGATTTTGCCATTTTGCGTGAAAATAAACTCTTAATAAGGATCTTACCGTATAAAATTTGAATCATAAATTTATGACAATCAATCAAATAATAAACGATATCATTTATGATAAAAAATGTTAATTTTGATATGTGCTAATTCATTTAAAGAAATTATATCCAAACAATCGTCTTAGTCTGGTATTGAGGCAGTATAAGTAATTCTTTTAATGCTGTGAAACTTTTAAAACTTTCTTCTACTTTACAAATCACAGAAGTTGTTCGTTTTAATTGATTTCATGCATACACGTACATTTGAATTTTAATTAGAAATAACTGATTAATTGAATTATTCCTTCTTTATTCTAATTATTTCGGTGTATATGATATGTATTGTATGATATACTCAAATATATCATATGTGATATTCTCAATTGTGTAATATAATTGAGTATATCATATAATTGAGTGTGTAATATAATTCCCCTCGATGTGGGCACCTGTACGTCGTGAGGGGACCTCCCAGTGACACTGCTGATCCCACAGATTAGCATCACTGGGATCACGCCCACAACCTGGATTTCAGACTATCATTATAGGAATCCGGCGTGTTTTGCGTGCGCTGCGACCCGTGGAAAGGGAAACTCGGAAAGGGAGATTCCGGTGGTTTAGGGGGCCCAGCTTCAACACACCACTTTAGCCCCTGCTTCGACAAGACGGTGGGGTGGTCTTGGATGACTCGGCCATGATCAATTGGCTCGTTGGTTCGCCTGCAAGGGTCAAATGTGTCAATGTCATGCCATATCCTCATGGTCCGAGGGACAGTATTCGGGATGGTGGTGGTGGTGGTGCAGATATATTGTCTGGGTAGCCCTGGCGTCCCACTCCCAAGCGCATTTATCGCTTGCCAGGTAGTGGGCGTTCCTTGGGGCTCCGTAGTGGGGTGAGGAGCCTGGGCACTGAACAAATTCAAATCACTCATGAATCCTGATAAAGTGTTTCTTTTGGGGCCCCCAAACCCCGGTCCCTATCGGAAAAATTACAAGTTGACCCTGCTGATGTCACTTCGGCAAAAAGACAGAAAACAGAAACCATATCAGGTCCAACACCCCGTTACCTGATAATGCAGTCTACAAGTGAGAAACCTTTAGGGAAAATATCACCCTTTCTTTATCCAAAAGGGTTTGGAAGGGTTGGCAGGCTCTCCTAAATCTGTCAAACGACTTCGGTCAGCGACAGCTTTGTAGAGACCAGAAGTGACAGACATTCAGAACGGCTCCTCCGAACTACATCTCTTGGGGAAAATGCCTATCACCGTTATCCCCCGCAAGATTAACCCATCCTGTGGTGAATCACTAGGATTCCATGGAAGTGTCAGAAAAGGAAATCTATTCTGAATTAGTTCCTACATTTAGAAGGGAGAGGTCACCCCAAGGAGTGACAGCTGCGAAAAGAATCTTCATGCGTAGGGATGGAAAACTTGTTCCCACTAGAAACATCATGCTATTGTTCAATTCACCAACGTCTCCTAATGTGATGAAAGCGGGCTACATTAAAATATATACAAAATATATAAAATATGTACCTCTTTAAGGTGCTTTAAGTGCCAGAAATATGGACATTCGGAAGTGGCCACTCCTGGAGCCCTTGTACGCGCTCGATGTGCTGCAAAGGACCGCGAAACTTCGTTTTCAGCTGCAAAATCCACCTGTATTGACTGCCAAGGAGAACACCTTGCATACACACACGAGCATGCCAGAAGTGGAAGGAAGAAAAAGAAATACAAAGGCTTAAGGCACAGTTAAAAATATCATATCAGGAGTCAAGAAACGCAGTGAAACCTATAAATCTATTCCCTATAAATTGCTTAAGGCAGAGTTAAAAATATCATATCAGGAGTCAAGAAACGCAGTGAAACCTATAAATGCAAACAAACATACCTACGCTCAGAAGGTAGCAGGGAGATGTTCCAATGGAACTCACGCCGAAATAACCATCCCAGCTAAAAGTCATTAAGTTTTCCATTTGCCTAAATCCCCAGTTCTATCGTTACTACGATCGTTCTTACGGACAGAACTGGGAATGGATCTACCCATGAAGGAGTTTCCATCCTTGTGGGCAACCAGACCCCTTTCCAACCTGTACCGATTTCCGCTAACTTAGAAGCGATATTAATCCGCCTTACGGTTGAGTTTCTATTAATATTTATTTGTTCTATTTATTTGCCACCTGGGGTTGACATCTCCCAGACAGACCTTGATGATCTCATTGTGCAGCTGCCAACCCCTATCCTACTTCTCGGGGATTTCAATGAACATAGCACTTTGTGGGGTAGTGCTGACATTAATGGAAGGGGACATGTCATAGATCGTATACTCACTGACAATGACCTCTCCCTTCTAAATGTAGGAACTAAAACCTTTTTACACATGCCTACCCGTAGTTTCTGCCATTGGTCTTCCATCTCCTCTCTTCACTAACTTGGGAGGTGGAGGAGAACCTGTATGGAAGTGATCACTTCCCGGTGATAACCACCCTAATTAATGGGAGACCTTGTCTTCCTTATAGATTACCACGATGGAAGTTCGATCAGGCTGACTGAAATGCCTTTTAACATCTGGCAGAATTTGACATCACTACAGTCAGTCAGAAGCCTATCAACGTTGCAGTGACGTACATCACAGAAACTATTGTTCGTGCAGCTGCAACTATCATACCAAAAGCATCTACCAAAACCCCGCCTTTTCCCAAACCATGATGGAATTCCGAATGCACAGCAGCAAAAAAAAAAAAAAAAACCGCTAAAAACAAAAAAGCTTGCGGGATATTCCGACGTTATCCGCCCAAGGCTAATCTAATAGCCTTTAAACGTCCACGAGACAAAGCACGCCACATTCGCCGGCAGGGTCAAAAGGAATCCCGGTCCATTTCACATCATCAATTGCCTGGCAACCCAAAGGTCGCGGGTTCGAATCCCGCCTCGGGTTTGGATCAAAGTACTGCAAAAACCTTGGGAGGTGCACTATGGCCACAGAAGCCGATGCGATATATTTTTATTTTTATTTTTATTTTTATTTTTTATTTTATTTTTTTTTTTTTTTTTATTTTTAAGGTCCTAGCCACTGAAATCTCAGGAAATTAGGTGGTAGGACCTGCCAGAGTAAATATTTCAATACTAGTGTACCTGGTCTGCCTCCACGAGGCATAGTGTGGACAACGTTGGGCCCCAGCAGGGGTCTAGCGGCTAAATGGCCAGAGGAACAACGATACACAACACTACACTCATACAATATCCATACACTTTTAAATCTCTGGCCTTTACAGTGAACTGTTACATCCACAATGAAAGCAACGCGGAGATGGGGGAAACCCCAGGTGGCGTTAGACACGAACACACTATACACTACACTATACACAACTACCAAAAAAAAAAAAAAAAAACATCATCAATTACTCAGTCCACAAGCACTAAGATGGTCTAGGATAAAATCCGAAAAATGAAAGGAAAATATACATCTCACCCTTCATAGATCCTAAAATATAATGGATACACTATTGAGAACTAATTACAATGGCCAATGCTTTCGGGGAAACATTTTCTAACATCTCTGCAATATCTCCCTATTCCCCAGAGTTCCTTGTCCTGAAACAAAAAACGGAAAAGCAGGCACTTAATGTCACATAACAGGGCCTTTATTCCTATAACGGGCCACTCACTGTATATGAACTAAAAACAGCTCTCAGTGTTTCTAAGGCAAGTGCTGTTGGACCAGATGGCATCCATTATGAAATGATTAAGCACCTTTCACCAAAATCTATGGCTCATCTGCTCCTGTATAATAGAATCTTTATTGAAGAGCAGTTTCTGGATGACCGGCGCATGGCAACCTTTCTTGCCTTTGCGAAGCCAGGAAATGATCCTAAAACCCCTACTAATTATCGTCCTATCGCTCTGATTAGCTGTCGGTGCAAAATCCTGGAGAGAATGGTTAATTTTCGTTTAATGTGGTATTTAGAAGCAAATGATCTAGCCAACATCCATTGCAGCTTCCGAAGGAACCAGTCCACTCTGGACCATCTTATTATATTTGAAACATCCATCCGCGATGCTTTTCTGAAAAGTGAACATCTTGTTTGTGTGTCCTTTGATATGGAGAAAGCGTATGACACAACTTGGGGATTTGGCATCTTAAAAGATTCGTGTAGCCTCGGTCTTAGAGGGCATCTCCCCGTTTTTATTAAAAACCTTTTAGCCAATCGGTCTTTCCAAGTTCGTGTGGGATCGTCTCTCTCTCTCTCTCTCTCTCTCTCTCTCTCTCTCTCTCTCTCTCTCTCTCTCTCTCTCTCTCTCTCTCTCGCGATATTCCCTTCAAGAGGAGGGAATATCGCAAGGATCAGCATTTAAGTTTTACGCTTTTCGCAAGTAAATTCCATGACAGAACAACTTTCTCCAACTGTAAACAGCGCCCTCTATATCGATGACTTTAGCATATTTTCTCAGTCGTGTAACATGTGGGTCATTAAAAGACAACTGCAACAAGCCATTGATCGCTTTAATTGCTGGGCACTTGCTAGTGGATTCGGGTTCTCGCCGTAGAAGACCGTTTGCATACATTTTTGCTGCAAGCGTCTTCATACTGAACCTGAATTGAAGCATCGACATAATGTAATGCCATTCCAGTAGTGACAAACACAAAATTGTTGGGAATCGTATTTGATAAAAAGATGAAGTTTTAGGGCACATCCGTCAACTCTGAAAAAAAAAAATCATGAAAAGTTTGAACATCCTTCGTGCTCCCTCTCTTCCACATCTTGGACCGATGCACCTTACATCGCATATACCATGCACTTGTGCGTTCAACCCCTGGCTTAGTGCTGTGAAGGGTCTTTTAAAGTCAGGGTACCTACGTGTACCTTTGCACCTTACAATAAAATTATATTTATTCTAAATCTGATTATGGGTCCCAGGTATATGCATCCGCCAGAAACAGTGTACTTCGATGGCTGGACCCCACCATCATCAGACTATCCGTATTGCTACTGGAGCATTTCGAACATCTGTCCAAAGCCTCTACGTAGAAGCAAATAAACCAATGCTTCGAAAAATAAGTGCTCTAAAGTATGCTCTAAAACTGAATCCCTGCCAGACCATCCTACGTGGACATCCTTTTTTGAGCCTCGATGGGAAATTTTGTGCAACTCCTGTCAAAATGTCAATCGTCCTTTCGGTATTCGTCTCCAAGAACCTCAAGGTAGACAAGGTTGCCTAATCACCTAAGCAGCTCCTTACACTCTGGAATGCTCACGTTCCAGCATGTGACTTTTCCCTTAAGAACTGGGTAAAGCCTGGTACTCCATCTGTCTACTTGCAGCTCTCTTCAGCACACCGAGCTGATCATTCCGGCTTGCCAGTTTTCGCTGACAATTTGAAGTGGGAACATAGAGGATCTGCTGCTGTCTTTCCGGAAACCACTGTGTCCGAGCTGATTCTACCTGAATGCAGCATATTTACTGCAGAGCTGCACGCTATAGAGTTAACCTTGGAACACATTAATACTTACCAGTACCAACGGGTCATTTTGTGTTCCGATTCTTTGATTGTCTTACAGGCTTTATTATCAGTGAGCTATGATTCCCATCCAGTCTTGTCTCCAATTCAGCAGAAGATCCAGTCCTATAATTCCAATCCTGGCTTGAGGACTTTTCCCTGGCACTAAAGTCAGATTTACAGACATGTAGTCGAACATTTCAACCTTTGAGCTACCCTTCTGAGTAGAAGACATTTGCACAACTCCAGTCGGAGGACTCGTGCGAAACCAAGACAGAATTAATATAAAAATACGCGACGATGGTTTAAATTAATTGTTGCGATCGAATTGTTACGAGGAAAGTGAAAGTTCTGTAGCCATGAATGGAGAGATTATTTGATGTGTTGGTTTAAATTTCCCAGCGAGGGCTTTACTTGTTTATTTTTTGGAAGGGGTACTGCAAGGCGAGAGGAAGTGGTGTACAAGGATTATAATATGGGCTTTAATATTATAGTAAGGTAAGCCATTTTAAAATCATTTTAATCTTGAATGAAACTTGGAACGGGTGGCTGGAAGCGCTGTCCCTATTATAAGTGGTCCAGCTTGTCTTTTCCACCCCCCTCCCCAGTGAGATTCATAGGATAGAATACTCCCAAACAGTATCATCACTAGACGACTTCCTACTTTTACGAGCCTAGTGCTGCCATCTGTTGGTTTTTTGAAAAGTTAAGAATTACTTCTGTTTCAATAAATGTTAATTGTCTCTTTATTGAATTTGCAATTCTCATTTACATGTGATATCTCTACTTGATTATTTTTTTATAATTCAGTATCATAAAAGTCTTGAACCAGAATTTTAAATATGAAAATCTCAGAAAGCATGTTATCAACGATATGTGTATAAATTAAAGAATGCTATTTCTTCATGGATAATGATAAGATGAAGGCGATCAACTAACTACAGTTCCTGGGGGTGCTGTGTCTACAATGAATTCCCTAATGATACGTTCTTCCTACCGAATTAGTTGATTCTCAGGAAGACGTTTTTTTTTTGTTTTTTTTTCTTTGTTTTACTTTTATTTACAGTGCATGCCTCTTATTGTGATAACGGATACTGTTATCATTCATGTAATGTTATCACTTTTCTGAAATCCCTATCAGAAGCATACTGATAACGTAGGGGTAAAAGAAAGACGTTTATTGTAAACAGTGGTTTGTTTTATGTTATTTATATATTTTTATTTTTATCTGACGTACAAGTTGATTACAGACTAGCTTATATCTGCCATAGGCTTCTGTGTCGCCTGATAATTTATATGCATCCCATGCATTTTTCTTCTCTGCCACGAGTCTCATTAGTTCATATGACAACCAGTTAGGCCTAGACCTTGAACAATATTTCTTAATAGGTATGAAACGTTTAGTAGCTTCCACTATTAATTCCTTGAATGCTTCCCACTTAGAATTTGCTGTTGGTAACATCATCAGTTGGTCCCACTGTACAGAATTTAAAAAACTGTCGGAAACCACTGTACTCACCTATACGGAAGCAAAAACCCCTTCCTTTACCCCTGATGGTAATTATATCTTTAAGTAAATCCCACATCAGTACTGTGATCACTGCCACCTAATGGTTCCTTTATCTGCAAATTCTTAATACACGAATGTTCACTGCTGATAACCAGATCAAGAGTACCTTCTCTGGTTGCCTCTCGAAATCATTCAGTAAATCCACAAATGTCTTACTGTTGTGCGAGTGACCAACCCATAAGTTCCAGTCTATATCTGGGAAGTTAAAATCCCCCATTATAAGACATTCTGCTTTACTAGCCCACTCTATTTCTCTGTACAATTGTTCATTGTACTCATTCCAGTCATTAGGCCTATAACACACTCTTACTCTTATTTTTGCTTTCGCAGTGCTTATGTCACACCAAACTGCTTCAACAGTGCACTGTTCATCTATATTAACTGGATGCACTTATTTTGATTTTATGTTTTTCTTAATTAACAGCATAACACCTCCTCCCTTTCTATCCTGTCTATCCTTTCTGTACACATTGTACTCCCCAAATTCCAGTTCTGCATTCCTTATATCTGTGTGACACCACGTCTCTGCTATCCCAACAATTTCCGCCTTTGATTTCTTGACCAACACTTCAAATTCATCAAATTTATTCATTATACTTCTAGCATTGGTATACATGCAAGTATACATGTACCTATTCTTATTATTAGTTACCCTAACACATCCCATATACCCACCTGTTTCACCAGCGTATCTAGAACCATATGACTACTTATAAAGTTCAGTATAAAATAACAATTAGGTAAATAAAATGGCAAACACTTATCGCTTTTTCGGAGCCTGTAATTCATAGCTGTAATTTTTAAAGAGAGTCAGCACCCTCTATCCAAGTTTAACAGGCCAAATGGATATACTGATTCCGAACAGTATATTACAACTAATTATCCACTATGAAATAGAATTGGTAATGAGTTGCTATGCACTTCGGTGGCTTAATGGTAGCCGCCCAATACAAAATCCACTATGCCTAGCAGTAATGAGCTATTCGTATTAGAATCCCTTAACTTGAAGTACACGGCACACACGGTGTTCCACACACTGTTCAAAAACAGTGTTTGAATAGTTCAATGACGCAGGCTTCAAACAAGTCCCGACCAGCAAGTTAGAAATTACATATAATTTAAAAACACTTTTCATCCGATGGGTTGCTTATAACAGTTATTAACAGTTGCGTGTTGTGGATTGGGTACCACCAAATATAAAGAATCCAGAAAGAAGTTCTTCAAGTTCAAAAGAATTTTTGTTCTCAAATATTCTCATGCATTGAACTACTACATGAATTTCCTATCCACATTCCTATGCCTCCTCTATAAATTACCATTTTCAGATGGAAAGGGGATATAAAATACATAAATGCATGAAAATATTGAGGTAATAAGAGAATAAACATAAATGCCTGCGCACTTGAGGTAATAAGGGAATAAAATTTAAATGGAATCAAATATTCCTCATGCACGTGTAGAAGGTATTAACGTACTGCGTGGATTAATGAAGGAAATTATCGGCGTGTGGAATTATAGTTCTGAGTATCTATCAAAGAATTGTTATTTGGTTTTTAGGAGCATTAGCAACTAAGGCCATATTGCTTCGGGGATATGCGGTGGTCATTCCCTGACCTTTCCGCATCCTCCGTATTTGGTGGTCACGGGCTTGTACCCCGGCCTAATCAAGAAGCGTGTGCTACGCACTGCTGCTCCTACCCACCTGGCTACAGAGGCGCCCTATCAAAGAAATTCAGAATGGAATATGTATGGTGAACTGATAGTAAATATAATTACCTAACTATAATGCATCACTTCTAGCAGAAGTGTTTTCACGATCTTAGGTCCTGGTGTAACATTTTTATATATACATATGTATTTATGTGATTTTCTCACTTAATCTTTTCCTTTTGGTCTCCCATGAGCTCAGGGCCCTGGTGAAACTGCGGTACCTGCACTATAGTATAATACGCCACTGACTTCTAGGATTCCATCCTGATGCATGCAGTTATTCTGTGGCCTTCACTTGGACTTAGCTTGAATTTTAATACGTAGAAATTGTCGCAAGGCTTTGCGTGACAGTCTGTTATTTTGATTCCGGAAACTTATTGTATGTCATTTGTTCCTGTTCGCTGCTCTGGAATGGTTTGGCCCTTTGTACAATCGAATGCGCTTGGCCCTGCATCCAAATATTATAACTGATTCATATGAAAAGCCGGTTTTCTTTATTTAAATCGAATCGTCATGAAAGATTGTGCGAACTGACAAAGTCTTCAGCGCACTTGAGATGTACAACATTATCAGACTGAACACTTTTCATATGACAACTAAACAAAATAACCCTTGCCACGTTTTCGAGATACTCACGCGTTGTTTTTTTTTTTGGAGGGGGGGGGAAGGAGTATTTTTGGTTTATCCATTACATTACCAATCGTGGAATATCACATTGAATTGTTTTTTTTTTAAAGTGAAAAATAAATGTACGCATATATTAATGTGTTATCACTGAATTTTTGGAGGTAATAGTTAATAGCTCCTGTTAGAGATGGTAGCTTCTCTTCGAGCACTGAGAACCATTACGCTTCTGTGACTGGATTTTGTCTCATCTATCAGGTTCTAAGAGGTGCTTTGTGCTACCAAATGTTAAAGATTCCGAAATCTGAAGGATTTCAAAATTTATAGAGTCGAAAAAAATCATTCTGTGGAATACGGTACGCTTGGTATACTTTCAAATATCTAGCTTATGTTGGTCTGAAGATTGCTGAGAATCAGAAACATAACCAAATTGTATATTTTAGAGTTGAACGTGCTTGGAGGGATTTTGTACCTGTGGCTCAGTAAACTGAAATAATTTCAAGTGATAATAGTGTCTTTCTTTGTTTCCCAAGAACCGATTTGTGATTTTTCCTAACTGCATTACACTAAGACAATTAACTACTCTCGTTAAGAATTCCATTTTATTTAACATGCACTCCAATTACTTATTTACACACTTTATATTTTATTTTATTTGTGACATCACATTATTATTTTTTCATTAAGAACTGATTCTGTAAAAATACTTCGAATATCCATCGCTTGCTATGGATACTTCGAATATCCAACCCCCCCGAGCATCTCTAGAACAGGGGTTCTCAACGGGGCGAAAATTGGTTTTTTTTTGGGGGGGGCGAAAAAAATCATGGGTATTACAATGGTTTGTGGCCCTCCAAATTTCAATCCTTCCCAACGACATCTTATTCCTTAATATTTAATTCTCTCATTGGGTTTTCTTTTCCCCTGAGAGAACTGATTTTTAATATATAGGTACTGTATATTATATTAGGAGTGAGTGAGAAATTTTGATAAAAGGAAGATAGTGGGCGTGATTTAATGTAACCACCTTTGCTTTTCATAGGCATTAAATGCCTAGGTGCTTTCAGAGGTAAAGTCTCCGCAATTCTTGCCGTTTGTGCCATTCCAACAACCGCGACCTTTGCGGCGGCATGGCGAGCATAGTTTACAGTACTTATTTATTCTTTTGTTTCGTTGGGAATAGGGCCCTTCTAATGGCATACGTTCGTTGTTTCGATGATAATTGTAAATTGCAAGAAGAGAAGTTGTTTGTAAAATCTATAGAAACTGACTGTACTGAAGCATCCATTTTTGCTGCTGTAAAACATGGTTTGATGAAAAATAAGTACCATTAGAAAATTTTGGTATCCTGTGCCACTGATGGTTTTATAGCCCACCTAAAGGAAGTATGCCCCGAAGTTCTTGCAATACACTGCATTGTGCACCGACATCATCTGGTTGCAAAAAATATTAGTCCACTTCTTTATCAATCTCTCAATATAGTTATTAAAACCATCAATAAAATAGTCACATAGCAAATATGATCGCCTTTTTACAAAATTTTGTGTTGATAATGAAGAACAGTATGTGAGGCTTCTTCTACATACAGAAGTCAGATGGCTTTCTAAAGGAAACCGTCTAACAAGATTTGTAAACCTTTTTGATACGATAATTAGTTTTTTAGAAAGAGAAGGAGACAGATTTAGCAAAGGAGATCAGCAAACACAAAGACATGCTATATGGCTTGGATTTTTCAAAAACTTAATGAAGTATCACTTCAATATCAAGGGAAATTAATTACGGTGATAGACTGCAAATGCGTATTAAAAGCCTTCACTAAAAAACTTGGAAATATTTGAAAGCAATTTAATGAGAAAATAATTTCATGGTATGCAAGAGTTAACGGAAATCAATGAATCTTTCACTGAGAGAATGATCTTAAGAATTATTCAATTCATTCTGTTCTTTAAAAGGTGAAATGAAAAATAGATTTTCAGATTTATTTTCTTTTGAAGTTAAGCCATGGATGTTGGATCTAATTGGATGCGATGCCTGGTCTGTTAGTGAAGAAATTCAAGAACTCATTAAAATAAAATGTAACGAAGAATGCAAATATAAATTCGAAAAAGCTGGAATGGCTGAATTGTGGGGATCAAAAACAACTAAACTTCTTTATCCAACAACGTGGTCTGAAATGGCCGAAGTACCTCTATGTTTTCCAACGTTTTATATCATTGAAAGTGGCTTTAGTTCAGTAAATAAAATATTAACAAAGGAAAGAAACAGAATTGATATGTTCAAGAAGAGACATTACAATTAAACTTACTAGCATCATACCAAACATTGAACTTTTAGCTAAGAAGCATCAGGCTCATGGATCTCATTGAATAAAAAGAGTAAGTATGAAGTATTTGCTTGTTTAAAATTTAATGGGTAGGGGAACCGATTAGCTAAAAAATTTCTAAAAAAGCCCTTTGAGGGCGATAATTAAAAAAAGGTTGAGAAACAGTGCTGTAGAACAGCGTGTGGGGTTGCGACATGACATAATAAATTAAAAATGCCAAGTACTCAGCTTGTACAACCACTACTGGGTGGGGGATTACACGAAATGGTCGCCCTTTCTGGCTTTGTGTTGGGGGGGGGGGGTCGCAAGAAGATAAGTCTGCGAACTTCAAGGTGCTGAAATAACTTAAAAGTTCGATTGTCTTCAAGAAATTGGGTTCGTGATGAGACACGAACAAATTCATCAAAAAGTTGTCCGATTCTGAAAATTTGTCGAAATTTAGTGACTAAGAGCTGACCAAATTTTCTTTTATTTCAAAAGTAACATATTTATGTAAAGCCTAAGGACAGAGCAGCGGGGGAGTTGCCACAGGCATATCAAAACCAGGGCCCTTCAAAAAAAGATGCAAAAAATATATTGGTTTATATTCATTTATTATTAATATTGCTATTTTTTTGACTTAAAGATTCCGCCAAATTCAGCGTTAACATATAATGTTTATGGGCGACTAGAAGGGTCCCCGCATTCAAAAATACCTGGTTACAGCTTGTATCGATTTTAATCGATAGATGGCACCACCAACAATCTGTAATGGTTTGGAAATAAGCTTTTTATTGCAGTTACAACCACAGAACAAACAAGCGTAAGTTGGACGAACCAATACACAACGGAAAACAGTGAATCGCATCGTCCAAAAATTCCCCACAGGTTTCTTTTATGTTTCTTCCTTTCAAACAAGTTTTTGTTAGTTTTTCAGCCGATTAACCGAGTTGGTTAATATGGCATTAACCGTGAGTAGAAGCACCGAGACAACCTCCAAGATGTAAAATCCTTACTTTGTTTGAATTTGGAATATCTTTATTCCAGCAACGTTTTTGTTATTTGTCTGTATTAGCTCTTCGATATCATTCTAATATTCTCTCCTCTGAGGGATTTTGAAGAAATCCAAAAATTCCCACAGGAAGACAACGCTTAAGAAATTTTGAAAAAGATGTGCACATACTATTTATCACTCTTTAAGAGCGAAGGAACATGGTTAAAGAAACTTCTTAATCATCTTCCTCCGTTTTTAAAGAATTGCAACTAACACGCACACACAACCATTAGTAATGGCTCAATTGATCCCTCGTTTAATTTTAGGTTTTCATGAATTTGAGTTCTAGATATATAAAATGTAAATGCCACATTGTTATCAAGTCGCCTGAAGGTGCAATTCTCATGGGTTTGAATTTAAGTATCACCTATGGGCAACACCAAACCGAATTTCCTTGCCACGTAGCAGGATGGGATAGATATTGTGTGATTATTTAATCACACAACATCTATCCATGGGATAGATGTTGTCGAACACAATGTCCAAATATCAATGTGTATCTCATTTGTTGTTTAGGTGTTGTGATTTTTAAGAGGCATAAACAACTCGATCATATTGTTCCTCTTTATATTATGTCTGTATACGTTCACGGGCCAATTTGCATGTTATGTGGGCTGAACCCTACTCCCTCCGTTGACTATAACTCCCCAATACAAAGACCTTTAGAAATTGCTCTAGTCATCGACTGGACCGGAACTCGGACCTTTCTAAAGGAGCAACAAGTGGTGAAATCACTATACTGTTACTGAGGACTGGTGTGCATAATAATTCGATTACAGCTCCTTTATAGAGAGTAGGTTACCTGTGCTGATTTGCTAATAATGAGAATGACTTTGAAGGTAGTCGGTTGTCATTAGCTTGTTTATGACTGATGTTGCGAGTCTTTTACTGACCAAACTTGGAAAGATGAAGATTTTGAAATCTTCGGCGTATGCCATAATGTTGAGAGTTGTATGTAGGAGCACTGATGGTGTTTCATACCAATTATCAGATTTTAAAGTAACTAAAGGGCATATTCATGTGAAACTGGTGACTGACTTAAAACAAAAACACAATCACCTGAACAGGTAAGTCATGTTCAGATGAAATTTTCAAGAGATGCTAGGTGTGTATTAACCTGGTTGATTTTCCGGACGAAAAATCCAAGTTTCGGTAGAAAAGTCATGCAATCCTCGCTTTAGACTAAGCCACTTTGTAAAAAAAAAAAAAAAGCCATAAAAATTCCTGGTGTTTATTGGCGAGATTCGACCTCAAGCCTTTTCTACCCTATGTGTTAGGATGGCGATCATACCCACTATACTACAACCACACTGAGGGCAGCTGATGCTATATAACTTAAAGAGGTATCAACAAATTAAGCAGAACCGTGAATAACGGCATTTGCCTCTATGCCGAACATAAACCCAAACCTTATGGCCAAATATCCGGTCTCAGGATTCAGCAGAGAAAATTTCAAGCAAGGGAAAAATAATTTCTTTCGTACCTTCCCATCAGCAAGCCATCTTTCTATCTGACGATCATATCCTAAGGTTTCCGTTTTTGAATAGAGCAGAGCTACTCCTTCCTTGAAGCAAAGAACGATAGTTCAGTGTATATTTAAAAGCGTACGATTTTTTTTTTTAATTTCAACTGCTGCATTAAAATATGCTTCTGCAACCCTTCTTAGGGCACGCGCAGCCAGTTCTAGGGTTAAAGGTACACATAAGGGTTTTGTATTTAAATGGTGTATATACACTGAGTAATCACTGAATTATGACCACCTACCTAATACTTCATAGGTCCTCCTTTTGCAGGCGCCTCCGTAGCCAGGTGGGCAGGAGCAGCAGTGCGTAGCACACGCTTCTTGATTAGACCGGGGTTCGAGCCCGTGACCACCAAATACGGAGGATGCGGAAAGGTCAGGGAATGACTACCGCATATCCCCAGAGCAATATGGCCTTAGTTGCTAATGCTCCTAAAAACCAAATAACAACAACGTCCTTTTGCCCTTAATACAGCAGCTATCTGACGTGGCATTGATGCAACAAGATGTCAGAAGCGTTCGAGAGGTATCGCCAACCAAGCTGTGTGTAATGCGGTCAGCAATGCAGATATGGAGGTGATTGGTGTATCCAAACGCCTGCTACGCCTTTCCATAGTGTCCCACAAGTGCTCTATGGGATTGATATTGCGGGAGCTCGGAGGCCAGTCGATATGCTGGAAGTCAGAACTGTTCCTCAAACCATTCCTGCACAACAAGTGCCGATTGCTCGGCGAATTGTCATCTTGGAAGGCACCATCGCCATTCGGGAAAAAGTGTGACATAACGGGATGTACACAGTCAGCAAGCAGTTGACGATAGCGGAGACCACTGATATTGTTCCACATGCACCATGGGTCCAGGTTCCTGCCAGTGAAACATGCCCCACACCATACAACCGCCTCCACCGGCCTGCACTTTTGATGCCAAGCATGATGGATGTTGTTGACGCCAAATACGTACACGACCATCCACGATGTGGAGTAAATAACGTGACTCTCTAACCAGCACACTTTCTTCCAGTCTTCTAAAGTCCAACTTGCATGCTCTTTGCACCAGGCGAGTCTTTTACGCTGATGAACCTTGGTTAGGAGAGGATGCCGTAGGGGTCGTCTGCTGGTATAGCCCATACGTGCGACGCATGGCCATGCCAGATATTGTTCCGGGTTGGCCCATGTTGTATTGGGTAGTCAACTGTTCAACAGTGCTGCGCCTATTCGCTTGTACGAGTCGTCGGACCTGGCGCTCACCTCTAACATCAACCTTTCGCTTACATTTGCAGTTTTGCCGTGGGTCGTTGTTTGACCATTTTGACGCCAGTCCTGGTACACTTTAACTACTGCGGCTCTCGAACACGCCACCAGTTCAGCCGTTTGGGAAATCCAGGCACCAGCTCGTCGAACACCCACAATCTGTCCTGTATCAAAGTTCGATAAATCCTTCCTTTTACCCATCACGCTCGGAATTTTACTACCTACTGAACCACTGACACTTTATCTATGCTACATTCAGTTTTCATAGGGGTGGTCATAATTCACTGATCACTCAGTATAAGTGTTACTTAGACAAAACACATTATTCACAGTTCGGCATAGGTTCGCTAATACAGGTGGTAAGTAGTTTGTATTAAGTGCCAAAACAGCTATAACTCCCCAATAATTGCGTGCATTTTCTGTCGGTCTACTCTACGAAAAACCCGAGTTTCTTGGAGAAAAATTCATGCAACCCTCTCTTGAGACCGACTAACCTAGCCACCTTGTAAGAAAAAAAAAAAAAAAAAAAAAAGAAGACTAAAAACTTTCTCGCATCATTGACGGGATTAAAACTCGGATTTTATCCACGCGAGACAGAACAGTGATTATAACCACCACTACTACTCTCGAGGGTGCCAAAAGCAGATGAGACTAGAGCAGCTTTTCTAAATATCTGTCTTGATTTTGTCTCAGAATTTTAAATGTATAGCGGAGTCATCTGAACGGGTGAATCAGCTGTGCATAAAGATATTAACAACCTAAGCAGAACTGTGGATGATGGTATTTATCTGTAAGTTTGAACATAAGCCCAAGCGCTGGCGCCGATACTCGGCCTAGGGTCTTCAGTGGGACATGTATAATATTTTATGTAGGACAGCGCCGAAACGTCAGTTCAACTCCGCTGTGGTACACTGATGAATACAGAACGTGTAAAAGGCAAGAATTGTGCGTAATGTTCTATTTGTGTAGCGTGTGTGTTGTTTAGTTGTTGTTTCTGGCCATTTTGTCATCAGGAAGGCAGTCTCATGTATCGTCGTTTCACAACGTGGTTGAGCTACTCAATTTTAGGGGCGGACAGTATTGTTTTTCGTCCAGCAAACAGAAAATCGATCATAGAACGCACGCAATTTACAGACAGTATATACCAAGCAATATGACCTTAGTCGCTGATGCTCCTTAAACCCTACTAAAACAACAAGAAGCCTGGAAGTCTCATTTTAGGAAGGATGTAGAGTACAGAAACACGTACAGAAATGAGTAACGAGATTGGTGAGGGGAACAAAGGGATGCTCTTACCAAGAAAGGCTTCAGTTCTGCAAATTGCAGCGTCTGGAGACTCGGCACCTGTGAGGTGATCTCACTGAGGTGTTTAAGGCTTTGAATGGATTGAGCAAGCTCAATGCTGATGGGATTCTTCCTCTTGCTCAGATTAACACATGAGGGGGGCATAAATTCAAATTGAGGGAGAACAGTTGCAGAATAGATGAATGGAAGTCCGCCTTTAGCCAACGGGTGGTTGATTGCTGAAACAAATTTCCATCTGTTGTTGTGGAAGTTGATAGCTTAAATAAATTCAAAGAACTACTCAAACTATTGGAGGGAATAGATAGGTGAAATAAGAAGTTTTTTTTTTTTTTAATTTAGCTGATACTGCATAAGCTTGCATTCTTGCATCATTTGTCACTGCTAATACTAACGTATACAAGTATAAAAAAAAAAAAAAAAAAAGTCAATTGATTTCTGATAACACAAATCATACAAAGACCCAAAGCTTAACTTAAAATAAAACAAAGTTCAAAAGATTAGTTGCGAGCTTCAACCATTTGACATCGTAGCGAGGACAGGCCATTACACTCCCACCGCAAATTATTCCCCACCACGTGGACGTAGGTCATTACTTTCCAATCAGTGCTCCTTTCCTAAACTCTGTTTTGATGAATTGACAAAAAACAAACGGCATAGGCAAGTTATCGTAATGTAGAACGATGGTCCCTCTTTCCAGCCGAGTTCTTTCGTCCGTACAATGCAGATAATGCAGCATGACATGAAAACAGGTTTCCGAATCTCCACAAGAGCAGAGGTCTGAATTGGCTAACCCCAGGTGGTTCAGCCTGGACATCAAAGTGTGTCCAGTCAGGAAAAACAGGCGGACAGCTCAAAGGTTATCATGGCCTGCACCTATATTCAACGGTATGAACGGAGAGCACAAAATCATACGGCTGCCCTCACTTCTCAGAATTAATCCATCGACTCTTCCAAGTGGTGTCTAGCTCTTCATTGATGCACTTCTGCTCAAATGACAAAAGCAGGCCATGTGCTGCCTGACCAACTAGGTACGACCAGATGCCCAAAACGTATTTGGAGATTCGTCCTCGTTTAAGGGCATGCGTCAAGCAGCAGCTAATCATGAGCAAGTCTGCTGGAAGTTTTCTAGCTATGAAACTCAGCACCATTTGTGGGCACTGTTCGAAGAGCTCACTTGATGCCCAGAAGTGCAAATAACTGTGCTGAGAGAAGTGATCTTCTAACACCAGTAGAACATTTTGTCTGTATTTCATTTCAGTGGTTCATAAAAACAACACGCACTCCCTCCGAAAACAAGTGCGCCCTAGGAGCGTCTCCCTCACTTTGAGCACCTCCGTATTAGTCGCTTTCCATGGAGATGGAACACCACTCCAACTGCATTGGGAATTTCACAGATAAGATCTGCAACGCTGTAGTAGAAACTGTTTTGCTTGCACGTAGTATTATGATTCAGAGTAAGTTCCTGAGCTGAATCAGTCTTTTTGCGATTATTCTATTTGATCTTGTAAACCGTAGGTAATGATTATTCTATGTGATCTTCGGCTCCATAGGATAGCGCGTCTAGCGGCTTTTCTTTTAGGCCCCATTCAGCCTTTGTAATGCGCATGATCATACGTCTACCTACATTTTTGGACCTTGTTTTTGATGTAACCGATATGAGGGATGAAAAAGAAGTATTTGGCTATAATTATTCCCAGGTAACGCATCTGACAGAATCATTGATCACTTAGCATGATTTGGGGATTCCTAGTCTGGCTGATTCCAACCAAATACCACCTTGATAAAGGTGGGATTTGGTTTTCGTATGGAAAGTCTTTGACTTGTGACCCATGCACTGAGTTCCTGGAGTATGGCTGGATTTTTTTCCCTCTAAGTCTGTGCGAGACGAGACCCAACAAGTAGGACAAGGTCATCCGCGAAAAACCACCTCCGTGTTTTCATAAATTGTGGAAAGCCAGTCATCAAGAATAATAGTCCAAAGAAATAGGCCCAAAATGGAGCCTTCTGAACATCTTGTAGTGATAGCCTTATGCCTAGTTCTTACAGTAACCTGTCTATCGCAGAGAGCTTGCGACCAGCTTGTTTAGATTAGCGAACGCATTGATCTTCTGAATTCCATAAGTATGCTATGTCACCAGATTGCATCAAAAGTGTCTTCAAAGTCAATCAGAAAAGCAAGCATTTGCGGAGGAGTGGTCTTACCCATTTAAATAATTCTGTTTAAAGCATCTTCACGGAAGCTTTAAACAGAGTTATTCTACTGCTTACCTGAGACGAGTAGTTAGCCATTCTGTAGGGGATAATCCTCTCCAGCAGTTTACCAAGGACAGGCAGAAGGGCGATAGGACTGTCTATCGCAGAACTAACTAATTGTAGGATGAACTGGGCTATTCAAAATTAATTTCAAGATAGGGAGTTTCATGTAGCAAAAGGGGGAAATTTTCTTGTGAAGGCAGGTGTTAAATAGGTATCAGACCAAATTCTCATTCCAGAATATGACCATAGCCTATTCTTCAAGATCATAACCTGACATTTTGATGCTTGATTTTCTTAGCAGCAACAAGCAATTGCTTCTAAGAAAACAATGGTTTAAAGGTGCTTGCCAGGTAGAAGTCATTATCATTCTTATTCTGTTTCTGGACATGAAGGTCCTGGGAGTCAACTGGAGGAAATCGTTAAGACTGTTGCTAACATTGTCTTCTCAGGTCAACTTGGGGAAGTTTTCCGGCAAATCAGTTTGGAGACAATAGACAAGGAACACAGTTGCCAATACTTTGAACTAATTGTCTCCAGGAGTCATGTTTCTATTTACTGATCAGCTGTGTATACCAGTTTCGTAGCTCTTTCTGCTACTGTCTTATAATATGGACTTCGTCGGGGAAGGGGAGGGAGCCATTTGATCTCTTCTGTTGAAACTCTGTTAGCCTGGAAAAAATCCCACCTGAGAACTCAGTTTTGTTACCAGAACAGCACCAGTGCATTTGTTCCTCCTCTTCGTGAATTTAATACAGTATTGATGTCATGCTGGACTGAAAGCTTTGTCATTAGCATCTATGGTGGAAGGAAAAGTGGGCTACTCTGCCAGAAAAGAGTTTGCAGTGGACTGCGTGAAGGTATCCCACCTCGTGACTTTTTTTGCGGAGAGCATGGCCTGGAGTTGAGTTATTCTGCATGTAAAGGTGACGGCTTGATGATCATTTGTTATCCGAGACTCCCGGCCTGTCCGGCCATGGACCTTGTTTGCTAGGGAAGCATTGGTAAGTGTACTTATCATTGTTGCTACAGGAATTGCTGAAGACCCAAGATGGTTTGCCTTGTTGGCGATTGTGAGCCTTCTGGATAGTATTAGCATTATAATGGGTAAAATATGCAAGAAAACTCAATCCCACTTTGAACTTAACTGAACTATCAACCTCATCCACTACAACAGGCAATTCATTCCAATGGTCCACAATACGCTGTCCGAATGTAAACTGCACGAGATTCAACCTTTTATTACTCCCTAAAATTTTGTATTTGTGCCCCCTTATTGTCTGCTGCCAGTGAAAATATACCTCCGTCGTTCATTTTACTGATACCTTCAAGTCTTTATGTATACGTCTATCTGCTCTACCTGACATGTCTGGTTGTTAGCTTTGCAGTCTACACTTTTTTGTTACCTAGAAAGTGGGGATTGCAAATACAATGAAGAGCCAATGAAGTGCTCCAAGCGCTTTTTTCCAGGTGGTGTTGGTGTAGGTAATGTATGTTGACTTCATGTCATCTTTAAAGAGGAATGACATGGATTTTGATGTGATTCCCCATGACTTTGGCACAAACTGCACACTGATTGCATAATAAGATAATTTTGGCAATAATAAGATGGTTTCTGAAAATAGTAACCTAACAGGAATGGTTGAAGGCCTGGATAAGTTTAGGTAGATGGGTGGAAGGCTTCTGAACACACAGAAAGATAGCAGTCCATGTGATCAGCAATAATGTGAATCAAGTACACAGTGAACCTAGAGCGTTTCGCATTCGTGTATGAGTTTAAGCACTGGGTGACTGTTTCAGTTTGCTTGTTTGAACGCAGGCTTTTAGGTACACCAGCATTTACTGTCTCGCACAAAGTGATTGTGTTCCTCTTTTGCACTGTTGCAATTTACATATTTGCTTCTTTAAAAATAAACATGTGCCGCTTTCGGCACAGTGGCTGCAAACTGGGGATTTGCTTGTGCATTTGAGATGCATGTCCCAATTTCAGATATTTAAAGTATTTGCTCTCTGAAGCGATGAGCAGAGCACCCAAGATAAACGTGGTTTTGTTTTAAATTGATTCCATATTCCTGAACTGAACTCAGTAATTCAATTTATTTTGTGCTGGAAACCCGGTTTTGTCGTGTATCTTACTTTGATTTTCTGATTATATTCATCGTTGGTCATTATGTCTAAAAATTCTTGTTATACATGATTTCATTGATTTCTCATTTTAGAAATCAGTAAAGAGCGAGTTATTTTATTTTAGTTATATAAAAATTTATGTAATTACAGATTTATTTTCAAAGAATATAAATAATTACACGGAATTGCAACTCTTCTGGTCGCGTTGCCAGTAGAGCCTAGAAGTACGAATCAAAACACTGCCCTTCCGTTATCAGAGTTTCTAAGACTACAGCTTGTTTCCTTACGGTTAAGTTAAATTTCAGTTAAGTCTGCTGACTCCAAATAGAACTCATAGATAGCAAATCACCGACTGAGTTTTCGAAAGCATTAGTTAGCTCTTAACTTAAATATGATCATCGTATTTGGAGAACCAATTAATCATCCTGACAAGTTTTTTGAACCTAATTGAAATTAATTGATTTCGGGGAGGGGAGGATTAGTTTTGATCATTTTTAATGCGATAATCAGAACTGATTCAGTCCTGATAATTTCAGTGAAGATCCACCAGATGCTATTATGAAAGAAGGAAGAATTGATGATCACAGGTCCTTGGTTGTGGAACTGGAAAGTGCAAAAGTAAGTTTGTAAATATAAAAAATTATCCTAAATAATGCTTGGAACAATTCCTCATAGAAATGTTGTGAGAGAATATTAAACCAGGTAGAGGTAAAAACACGGTGTTCAGATCTTTTTCTTTTTGGAAAAGTGTTGGAAATGCTCTTGATAGTCAAAGTGTAAACAGCAGTCCCATTGTTATTAACAAAACTTTGATTCAACATTTGTTAAAACCCATTTCAGGTGCAGAGGAGCTATTTAAAAGTTCCTGCAAATTTGTAATGGTGCTGTTTCAGTTATTACTTCTTAGGTGGTTCGCATAGTTTTAATTTTTATTCTCTTCAGCTGCGATTCCATTTTCTAAACCATCTCAACTAAAAAAGGGCTTTATATTAAGGCTCCTTCAGCTGGGATTACTTAACATTATATTTCATTTAGGTTAAAAAAAAATATACAGAAAAAAATTACCCAGATTATATTTATGCGATGTGAATATTTGCATAATCACCGGATGAGGTAAATTCTCATTTTAAACAGGTGGATGTGCGCGGAACGACTAAAACATTGCGTAGAAAACGCGATGAGTGAAAATATTTTGGGATTTATGTGATATATATATATTTTTTTTAATTCAAGATTTATAAATCAAATTCTTTATTTGTTAGTTGTTGTTAACAAACATCAAATCAGTCTAAAGTGCAGCCTTCGATTTTAATGCTTGGAAATTTTTCCATTCTTCATGTTTCACCTGCTTTGTACTTAATTTCGCTGTTTCACACATTCCTTCCCTTCCCTTCTCTCATGTCAAAAGAGGATTTTCTTTTCATGACAGGTATGTATTGGTGGTTCAATTTTTGTGTGACGCTACATTTTTTTTTCTTTTACTTTTCTGTAAAAGTACACTATCAAATACAATATAAACATCAAGTCATTACTTCGGGAATCACGAATAATCATGCGTCTGGAAATACTGTACTGTAAAACACTGAGAAAACAGTAATGAAGAGTGAATCTGTTGATATTGTTTTTATAATGAAATGAAACATGAGTTGTAGTTTAAAATTTAGCACACAAAACAAACACAGAAATCGTTGTTTTACTTAAAGTACTTCTTAATACGAGCGATGAAACGTCTCGCACTTTTCAGTCAGTCCACATCTGATATTTTTGTTGAGCAGAAAGTTAATGACTTCCATTGCACTGAACCAAAAAAACTCTAGCACACAAATGACAAAACTGTATTGCGTTTCTAGACTGCACCAATTAAAGAAGCGGGCCTTCTCACTGTTAAAACATCACAATGCCACGTCCCTGATGCTGTGAGTAGAATTAGAGTCTGCATCTTCAATGATCATGCTTCCTGGTCTTTCCAGGTATTGGAAAGGAGCTTGAGGTATCTTTTCAAGAATGTAGTAGTCCATGGGCAGTGCATTGATATCACTTAGGGATCGGGCTCGACGAAGAGGACCCTGCTTCTTATTCTTCAGCCTTTCTAAACTTTGGGTACAGTATGCAGGGAGCGTATCTTGAATGACGGAGTGGCGAATGGAAGGAGGTGGTGGAGTGTAATCGTCCCAACCACTGCGAACACCAGGGTATGAAGGGAAAATATCCGATTGCGTTTCACCTGCAAATCCCCTCACGACATCAGGACGATTCCTCATTTTCCACGAGAGAAATTCGTTGAAAGACGATGCATCAAACTCGCTGCCTCCAGCGTTCCAATAATAACAAGAAGGCGTTACGCCGTTCGGAGTCACTGGTCTGCTGCCAAGTACTGGCGTTCGTGGGTTGGACCATGTCGATGACTGTCTCTCCGGAAGATTGACGGAATTGAAGGATCGACTTCGACTTAAACGGGACGGATGAGACGAGGTCATGAAAAGCAGTTCTGATTCTTGAGAGTGGGAGGATCGGAAAACAAATTCTTGATTCACGTGACCGTTGCTGGCCTGGTGAGAATCCTTACTGGTAGAGGTATCGACTTCGGTAAATAGCGAACCCTGCAGTTAAGATTAGAAACGATTAGACATATGGCAGTACTAAAAACATGCGAAACACTTGAATAATAAACAAAAAAAAAAGTGAAGTTGAAGTTTATTTCATGTTTTTATTGAAATACAACTAATTAAACTTTAATCATAGTGGCTCTTGAAGGTGCAACTGCAATTTAATATGTGACTAACTGAGTCTATTATTGCTAGATTAGGAATTTTTTTCTCACTACTGCATACACGTTGAATTGAAGGCTGACAAATTTTCCATTCCAAAACTTGTCTTATTCACTCCCAGATGAAAATTCAGTTATCATGCCGATCTATTCAATTTTTTTTAGTTCTGCCCGAATTTAAAATCACACACACACACACACACACACACACACACACACACACACACACACACACACACACACACACACACACACACAACAGACTTAAACTCGGCTATTCACATAGTTTATACGTGGGGTCTGCGTTTAAAATTACGTGTCCTTTTCCAAAAATCCGCCCCCTTTCCGAACCCTGTTAAGTTTCAAAACTCGCTATATCTGGCCAGTGGCATGCTCTCTTTGCTGACATTCCGTATGGTTTCTTCCCTAACACTCGTGTTAATGGTTAACTTGTCGACATCGTCCTACGTATGTGATATTATTTTTATTTATTATTTTTTTATTTTTTGTAAGAATAGTTATTCTGATCAGAGGCGCCTCCGTAGCCAGGAGCAGTAGTGCGTACCACACGCTTCTTGATTAGACCGGGGTTCGAGCCCGTGACCACCAAATACGGAGGATGGGGAAGGTCACGGAATGACCACCGCATATCCCCAGCCCGGATAAAGGGTGAGGATTGACGTTAGGAAGGGCATCCGGCCGTAAAAATTTCATACCAAAACAATAAAAAAACGCTGATTCCATATATATATATGGGGTCAGGCTTGTAAGAATATTACCGTTTCTGTATCACGTGGATCTGAACATACGGGTGAGTAAATCTATACCGCACACTGACCACTCGCTGCAGTCGTAATAGCGACATGCAAGACCTATTCCTTGTCCAGGGTCTGGGGAAAGAAGAGTACAATTAAGATATTTTAGCACACGTAGCGTATAATGAGCAGAGTCATCATTTTGTTGAACTAGTAGTCGTCAAGAACACCAAGGTTGTTCAGTTAAGCAACAAACAAGATGAACAACATCAAATAAGCGTGTTGATTAGCAGAATGGTAAAGGGTGTTTAGAGTCGTGCTGCTTCATATCATAGTATGCGGAGGTTTATGCTGATGTTCTTCATAATGATAGGTTTCGATATCATCAGGATCTTCTATAAAGCACACATTAGTCACTAACGATTATTAGCATTCCATATTTCTGAAATGCCTCTCCACATACTGCGTATACGGATAATCCTGCTTCTCACTTAGTACCTCAGGAGCGTTGTTCTCATTGGACAACCCCGAGTCGCCATACAAGTTTCAGTTCGCCGCAATGCAACCTGTTTTGCTGTTATCATATCATTGTATCTCTAAGGCTGCTGAATTATGTTAATAATATAACTAGATTATTAAATTAAAAAGGGATTGGGGGACAAGGACATTTAGACCATTCAGTATAAAACTAGTAGTGATGATAAAAGTAACTGCAATTTCAAGCACACTTGAGCCTCTATCTAGTTATAAAGGGAAAATTGATTAGTTCATTAATCTCTCTCTCTCTCTCTCTCTCTCTCTCTCTCTCTCTCTCTCTCTCTCTAAAACATACACACCCACACGCTCTTATAAAGAATAGGAACAGCCAGTTAACATATTTTCGCGAAGATGCGTAACCAGTCTCATAATCGTGTCAGGAGATAACCTTAAATTTACTGAATAAGCAATTTGATCTCTCTCTCTCTCTCTCTCTCTCTCTCTCTCTCTCTCTCTCTCTCTTTTGTTCTTCTTCCTCTCCAAACAGGATAGCTATCACCTTTTTCGAGTCATCTCGCTATTGATTTTGGCCTGCTGAGAGAACGAGTAGAGAGACTCCTTCGTCCAGAACCTTTACAGTATCGTACAGGTTCAGAACTTAGTTTAATGTTATTCTACCTTTCGGCAGTTAATAACAGTGCTTAAGCTCAAGTCCAGTGTATCCACTCCATCACAATCCATTTGATGTAACGAAAAATTATAGGATTAAAAGTTAAACACCGGATATTAAACTATAATGAAATCTTCTTCGTCTACCTCAAGGTAGGGCAGCTTCATCCTCGTAACAGTATAGGAAGAAAATAACATGACAAAAGAATATACTGCATTTTGTTGTCAAGGATTTAAGTAAGTTTTAAATATGCTGCAATGCTGTGCCTGCTTAAAATCCTGTTTCTTTTTTTATACCCTTTGTTTAGAATTGAATATCTGAATTGGAAATAAAATGTCTTGTTATTCAAAAGAAACTCCAACTAGGGAACCTTTTTTTTTTTTTTAAACCTAAAATTTCTACCGAACAAGAAATAAACTAGAATTCTTTGCTTCTTGTTATAAAGAAAGCGGTTTATTTTAATAGCATGTGGGTTTAAAATATAAAAATAAACTTTTATATTTTAAAATATTAAAATATAAAAGATAACATAATAAAAATAGTATGCACTACCGACCATCGCCTAACCCCTTCACTTACACATAGCCTATAGTCACAATAAATCATATTGCTTTGTGTATTCTGTCACAGGCGAGAGTAGCATGGTTTTTTCTACCGGAAACTCGGGTTTTTTTGTCCAGCAAACATAAAATCGACCACAGAACACACGCAATTTACAGACAGTAAACACGGAGCAATATGGCTTTAGTCGCTGATGCTCCTAAAACCCAACAACAGGGTATGGTCATGTTATTGAAACACTTTGTTAGTGTGCCGCCAAGGCCTTTGGCCCATATGCATTTATTCCAAAGGGCATAATTTTGACCTATGCCTTTTGTTTTTGAGTCAAACTTTAAAATTCATATAAAATTAGTATAAACATATTAAAACTCATTAACATGAAATTACCTTAAGTCGAGAACTCATGATTTCGCCTTTCACTAGTGAATAATACACAGCGTTATCTACTGGCCCGGGTTGACATTCCTACCGCGTGGAGGTGGATGTCTACTCTCTACTGCTCTCTCAAAATCGTCTCTTAAATACTTTCTCAACAAATACTGAAGAAGCCCTATACTTAGCTTTAGCGTAAAATAACTATTTTAATGTGTCCGATGTTAAAGTGAAGGTCTCCCGCTCAAGAGATGAACGTAAGTTCTCGTAATAGGGAGAATGGGGCATGACATGGACACTATTTTCCATCGCCCCGCAGAAACACAGACCTGATTCCGTCAAGCCGAGCTGACTCAACCTAGACCTTAGGCGATGCCCCGTCAGTAGAAAACAAGCTCTAAGGCCGAACTGCAGCCACGGTCTGATCTTATAATCTACAGTTGAGACAGAGGGCACGAAGGCGAATGTTTCCCTTCTTTTATCAGAATCCTGCCATTTATGTTTTAACTCATCATTTATCCTCCTCTTCTCAACTGCAATCTGCTGTCGACCCAGCACCGCCCCACCTTCCGGGCACAACTGAACGCTTCAGTAGGGATACGGCTTCTTAAACAGTACACGAGGCCTGCACGGACTATCAACAAGTTCCCCGGCATATTTCCTGCTAGTATTTGTACACAGTCAGTCGAACTGTGACAAGCCCAGAAGAGTGACCTTTGTGTTGATAAAAGGTGTTTCTTATTATCGACAATCCAACATACTTATACCAAGCTCTAACTGCGTAGGTGATAATGGGTACAAAAGCACATTCATATAATAAGTTGAAAGCACGGTCTTTTATACCCCACTTCACTCTCCAGAGCATGGCATGTATATAGAAGTTTAACTTTTTGTTTTAAGTACTTCACATATTCTGTAAAATACAATCGCTCCTCCAAACACAAACCCAGATATCTGACGCACCTCACATACTTCAAATAGATATCCCAAATTCTCACAAGTGTTGGTCTTGTCACTCAACTTTCCTTTCAACAGCATTGTAACAAATTGAGGAAAGATGGATGTGCGAAGGTTTGCCTTCAGCCAGCGGGTGGTTGATTGTTGGAGCACACCTCCATCTGTTATCATGAAAGTGGGTAGCTTGAATAAATTCAAGGAAGAACTAGACAAAGTATTGGAGGGAATGGGCAGGTGATGTTGAAAGTTTTTTTTTTTTTTTTTTTGCTCATTTTTTATAAACTTTATTTCTTTCATCACTACCGAGCATCTCTTAACCCATCTAATTACACATCACCTATATTCACAATATGGGTGATGTGTAAGTGGACACGCTATTATTAACCATATACATCTTTTGTGAGATTTATATCTTGTGTGATATGCTTGTTTGAAGAATTTTAATTCCGTGTTTTTCAGGATATCAGACAGCTGTTGACCAATGCTCTGTAATTGGTGCATTTCAATTGACTTTAAGCACCAGTGAATTATTCTGCGGATCATCATCATCACAGAATGCCGGTTTGGCACACTAAAATACTGTCTGTGAAGTGTCCTTGATAATCCCCTAAACCTTCAGATGAGTTTCTTACCTATTTAGAATAACCGCATTTCATTTACCAAAGTACTTACCAACTGTAGATTCTCCAGCCTCCTTAACACTGCTTTCTCTCTCTTCCACGTGCCATGAAGCAGATGAATGCACACGATACAGAGTACCTATTTGGAAAGTGGGAGAAGTAAATTCAATAATTTAAGCTAATCAATTTATTCAATACATTAAAAAAACTGCAATTATAGCATCACATTAATACATTTCCCATAGTCTCATTCACAATAGTTTTAATCGTAATTGTAAAATCATTCTAATCGATGATTTTTTTCATATTTTATGTATTTTCAAAAGTATTCAAGATAGCGGTGTTTTCCTAGGAGGCGGGTGGATGTGGTTTATTCGCAAAATGAATCAAGAGCGAGCTAACTTTTGACAGCCGTAAACTTGCTGGGAAAAGTTTCAACAAGTTGATAGTAACAGAGAACTAATATTTTTCTCCACTCCTTCAAAATAATCATTTCAGTTGTGCACTCAAAGGGAGGATGCGAAGTTTTACATTGATCCACCTATTTCAGCTCATCCTATAGATATTTCATAGAATTGAAGTCAGGACCTTGCCCTAATTGTCAATTCGCAAAAGCTGCTCTTCTCCGACCAGGGTTCCTTTGTGGAGCTTCACACTTGACTATGCAGGACAACTAACTTCCACAGAATGGCAACATAACTGTAGGGGTGGAATAGTAGATTTAAGAATCCGCAGAGGGCCTCAGAATTTAGAGGCTTGGAAAATTATTATATTTCATTTGTAATATTTTTTAATTACAAATGAAATATAATAATTTTTTTGCTATAGGATGGCTTCTTTCGACCAACTCTCCTAGTCCAACGCGTTAACGATTAATTTGTAACAACGATATGATATTTCTAAAATTATTAAACGTCTTCCCCACTGTCAGAACAGCAGCGGACCAACCCCATGGTATCACTATTGGACGTCCAACTCAACTCCAGGCTCCAAACACTACCCCCCCCCCTGCCAGTAAGGAAAACATCACGTCCAAACATTAAAACTAAATTTAAAATTAAAATTAATTTTTTTTTTTAAATGGCGTAAAAAAGCTTAGCTGCATATAGAGCAATATTCTCTTCCTTCCTTAAGTTGGACTAAGGCTTTAGTCCAACTTAAATGAGGGAATGTTATTGCAATTTACTTTGTTCATTTGGATTTTTTTGTTTATTTGCATTTATATTGTTATTTTTATTGTTATTTTCATCATTTAGCATCATATTATTTATAATACCATTACATTCATATAACGTTTATATTTCCCAGGCTAAAGTTAGTTTACATTTGCTAGCTTGGTAACCTGATCCATATACACCTAATTGCCTACAGATTAACAACATTTAATTAAATAAAATCGATCAATATATATATGTTTACCTCCCCCTGCAGAGTGACACTTTGCAAACATTCCTGCAGCTTCCAGTCTGGATTACATTATGGTCTAATTCTTGGAAAAACATCCCGAGAAGCAATGCAACTGGATGGGAAAAAAATTAATTACAGTAAACCCTCGATTTAACGGGGAGAAGGGGTGTCCGTTAATGCTGAAAGTCAGTTAAATAGATGTAACCTGGGGGGAGCATTTTTTATTGTTCTTAATGTAATTTTTTCATGTGTTTTCTACTCCCCTCTGTAGAACATATGTAGAGCTATCAACATTGTATTTTAAAGAAAAATGTTGCAATTTGGCCTTTGATTTACGGATATCAGAAACAGTTTGTGTTTTTTTACGCCGTAAATTTCACAAACACGTGCTACTGAGACGCCTTGTTCTAATTTCTCAATTAGCTCTAATTTCTGGGCCACATTTAAGTTCATACGCTTTCTTTTAACTCCTCTATCACTTGATGCCATTTTAAATTGTAAGGAATGAAAAATTATTTAATAAAAAAGTCACAATTCAGTAATCACAGAAACACTCTGTATACAACCTGACCGCACGATAGCTTGAGGCAGACTGAGACCGAAACAAAGCGAGTCGGGAGACCTGCAGTTTAGTGTCCCGAGTCACGTTCAGCTCGCAAGTCACCACCTGCTCTTATCTGTAATCTGGGAAAACGGCTATTTGAACACGTTTTCAGAAAGAATAAAAAACAATTTCCTGATTTGATTATAAAAATAAAAGTAGGTAATTATCAAAACAATAATGGAAATAGATAATTATTATTAAATTTTAATTAATAACAACACTGAAGTTTTGTATAACCTAAAAATAATAATATTATTTGTCGAGTCCGTTAAATCAAGGGTTTACTGTAATTAAAAAAAATAGATAACTTGCAACTTTATGAACGTTTTGTTACTGTCCAGCAAGTATCATGAGACATTTGTTAGAATTCTCAACTTTAATGATTTATAATTGATTACAGTGACGAAACTACCACAGCTCTATCAACCCGTGGGGGACGAGGAGTAAGGGACCCGATGACTGTTTGATATAATTGTTAAATATCACGTGAGGAGCATCCTGAAATCTGGCGGAGAGCCCAGAATCTTACTATTTAATTAGAAGAGTCATTTTTACTCAGGAGGGTGTTTGGAACATCACTTACGGTTGTGGTAGTTGTTTTAAGTAAGCTATTGTTATTTTTTTCTTAAACTCTTCAAGGTCCTACACAATATTGTGCCAATGTGTTGTGTGTGTGTTCATAAGTTGGCTTGTAAGTTGTGCTGACTGTAGTTCCGATTGAGGCCTTTAAGAATTCCGCCAGTTTCCGATGGAATTTGAACTAATCCTTTTTGAACAGCTGACAAAGTGGCGAATTTAAATAAAGCTATAATGTGAAGATTGCGTGTATGCCATCACTGTTTATCAATTTCGTAGGATAAAAAATCCGATTAGGGAAGGAAAATCGTGTGCCCCTCGTCCGGAACCGTCCACGATATGGGAAAAACCTGAAATTGTTATTTTAACGGTAATGGAGCCTATCCCTCAATCCATATATATCTATCTTGTCTGTAGAAGTTCTTTCTTACTATGATTTGCATGTTGTGCAGGCTGAAAAAATCCGGAATAACTCACTGAGGAAACTCTACTCCCTGTCTGAGGTCGACTAACTACAGCCTTCATTGAAAAGAACTTCAGAAGCTCCTATCATCGACAGAAATCAACCCCCCCTTCTCTCTAGACGAGTACGGAGGAGAGGGAAGAAAAAAGAAAAACGTGTGTGTATATACGCACACACAAGCAGATAGAAATTACTTACATTAAGCACTGCCCTGCAGACATAGAATACGAACTCCGCTAGTCCATGTGCAGTACTTAATCCCTAAAGGAAAAGAAAAACAATAAATACAGGAGAAACGATAAATGCATCACCATCCTAATTACTGCTATAGTCCAAAGTGAAGTATATTTTATTTGGAAACAAGTAAAAAAATAAATTAAATAAATAAATAAATCCAGTTGTACAAGCTAAATGATTGTGACTAAATATATTTTGGTCATATTTATATTTATCAATAATTATGCAGTTTTCATATCGCATCGCAAATTTTATTTTTAGTATCGCCATACTAGCCCATCCAAAAATAAAATTTGCAATATCCACAAACAAAAAATAAATAAAGTAAATAAAATAAAAACCTTACTTGTGGGTTCTTGCTATTGATCCTAAAATAAATTTCTGCTTTATGAATAATCCCATAACTTTGGTTCAGTAGTTCACTGTTGGGAAATCAGTCTTTAACGTCTCTCTTATAACCCTTCGGAGCAATATGGCCTTAGTTGCTAATGCTCCTAAAAACCAACCAAAACAAACAAAACAATAACCCTTGACCTTGAAGTACGTCTTGGGGAATTCCGGTTTCCCACCGACAACCAAGTGAGAAAGGACGCCGATACCCATGGAACATGAAAGCAGTAATGAGTTAAAATGGGTTGTCACGATATTGTTTCATGAAGGCAGCGGCTCTTAAACTTTAGTAACCTAGGCAAGAGCGTCGCACGGTGTCTTGAGTACCGGCCTTCAGACAAACTATCTCACTGGGCCGGATCGTTTCTTCTAATTTGGACTAATTCCAAACCCCCTTCACAGTATGGTACCCAGGGAAGCTGACCGTTAATCCCCCCCTACATTTCTAGATCTAAGAAACTCCCAATCTTTCAGTTTTTAAATGTTTATAAGAAATTTCCGATATTATTCCGGACCCTCTCCTATTTCTGCAAATTCACAGGAGACTACGAGCTACAATTTGAGAAACTCTCCAGTACAGTATTTAGGCCTGACGTAGCCGAGTGGTCAAGTACAAGTAAGCAGCAGCACACTCTCTTTGAGTGGTCTGTGGTTCAAGCTTGCATGACTACTAGATAAATGATTCTATTCATGATTTATTACAAACTCCTCCGACCTGGTGGCCATGCTGGAGTATAACATTAAACAGTGCCGTAAACAGGGCATGATAAGTTTGCTCCGCCGCCCCAGCCAGTGGTTCTTAATGGAGTTAGAGAAAACACTCAAAATAATTTAATTTATAATTCATTGGGAAAATATGAAGATATTATCATCTAAATCATTTATTATAAAAACCTGAAAGGTTTTTATAATAAATGATTTAGATGATAATGTAATAAAAAATTTAATAGATTATTTTAACCGGGGATAATCCTTAGCTGAAAACTCTCATTAACAAATCAGTAGCACAGCCTGCCTCTAGCTCTTATATAAAAACTACAAGCTTTTTGGATAACAACTTTATAATTATTACTTTGTTTTTATTTTATTTTATTTTATAATAATAATTACTTTGACAATTTAACTAATATTACATTGTTTAATGCAAATGCCTCATTACTACATGGTTGAATTTTAAGACAAACCGAAGTTTGTGCATTAGGCATCACTATTATAACATCTCATATTGTAAAATCTGTAGTGCATCCATGAAGATGGATAGACTGCTGCCATGAAGGGTTGTGCCTGGTCGGGAAACAATTTCCAGATAACCTGTAGCATTCAAATGTTGCTCCACTATAACCTGTAGCATTCAAATGTTGCTCCACTATAACCTGTAGCATCGAGGGGATGGGGGGAGCACAACGAAAACACTCCACACACCATTACACCCTGCACTGTTGAACCTGGCAGGAGGAGTTCACGGACTGAAGCTATTTTCGCCGTATTCTAGTCCTCCCATCAGCAGAAACTCAGAACAGACATTTTTCCAGCCTCCAGTGTTGGTGTTCCTGAGCTTACTATAACCTTACTTTTTTTTTTTTTTCCCACTGACAGGAGTGGTTTGGTCGTTTGGCTGCGATATCCCATCCATGACCAGGTTGTTATGACGAGTTGTGCGTTCTGAAATGCCTCTTTGGTTATCACTGTTATACTAAGTTGTTATTTGGCTGACTATAGCCTTTCTTTTATCCTGCACAAGTCTTATCAGCCTCTGTTGGCCTCTCGCATCAAAGAGATATTTCCGACCCCATGATCGCCATGTGCTGGATGTTATTTGGTTATTGGACCACTCTCGATATATCCGAAACAGAATCGTACGTCATACGTCGGGACTCGAACTCAGGTCTTTTCCACCCGGTGTAGGGAGAACACCGGGTGGAAAAGACCTGACAAGGGCCCGAGAAAAGGAAGAACTGATATTCAATAAATACAGTACAATAAAGTTCAAGTCAGCGTAAACGGTAGCGAGTACCACTCTCATTTTATAGCACTACCATATTGTATATAATTCATTTGGTGACTACCAATGAACGTAAACTACAGAGCAATTTTGTTTTTTTATTCGCCTGAAGAACATAAAATATTGTTTAGAAACAAGAATTAACACTTGAACTATATTTATCAGTACTGGGAAATTCATTCAGCAACATGTTCAGTGCATCCTCAAGTTTATCAGTAATGTGTCGCAGTCGGAGTGTGAAGTTGCGAAGAACATGCTCCAGTGTTTTTCCGACATTGAAAATATTTCATCTTCGATCGCTTTCTTCAGAGAAGAATTGTTCTACAAGTCTTGTGAAACACTGCATCTTTGAGGTGACCCCAGAGATAAAAATCACATGGTTTAAATCAGGTGACATTGGATGCCACGCCTGTCCTTTGTTACGGATTTCAAGATAGTGGTTAAAAGCTACCTTGTCAAAAATTTCATCCATGAACTCCAGGACGACTCCTGCAGTATGGGACCTGGCACCATCCTGTTGAAACCAGTTGTCATCAATGTCAATGCCATATCCATACAATAAAGGTACAAAATTGTCCCTAATGACACTGAGGAAGATGTTATTTGTGATGATTCTATCAACAAACAAAAAAATGCCAAACGCAGAGTGAACACCATACAGTGACTTATGCATTTGCTTAATGGATTCTCCGAAGCTCAAAATCTTGCCTTTCGCTTATTCACATACCCGCCTAAATAAAAGTGCACTTCGTCAGAAAACCAAAGTTCACACAAACTCTTCCCTTGGATTCGTCAACCCTCTCTGGCTTTCTTAATAACGGTCAGCCTGTATGACTTTCTTTCCTCTAAATTTTAGACTCTAAAACACTGCCCGTTTATCTACTAACATCATTACCGTTTGGTTTTTTTGTCCATCACGCACATCAAATGATATCATCTTTGCACAAAAACTATTGAATGAATTTCTCTGTAGTATTCCTTAACAATACATATAATATTGCCAAGCAAATCTCCAATCCTTTATGTACAAAATATGATGGTGGTATGAAAATTTTGAAGCTTGCGAAACTGCAAAGGAAAAAAAAAAAAGAAAAAAAAATTATGATGAAGAAAAAAAAATTGTTTATACTCCAGGACGACCACAATCCGTTCAGACGAGTTCATAAAAGATATGATAAAATACTAGAACAAATCTACCGTATTTAGTATGTTATGCTTGCTAAAACTCCCAGAACTTGTCAACTAATGAGTGAAGGGGCATTATAGCCATTGGGAATCATTCTGATCTCTACTTTTTAAAAATTATTCCTTTGATTTCAGTAGAAAACCCTCCATTCTGTTCAGTGGAGTAATCCACTGCTTAATAAGGTCATTTTTTGTCAGTTTCTCACTCCATTAAAATTTCAGGAAATCTCTACCGAATATGGCAAAATATGCCATAAGTTGGCAATATCTTGTATGTGATTCCACATGATTTGTATTCTTAGATTTCTAAGCGACAAATGGCAAACCTCTGTACCCTATGGTTGTTATTCCCTATGGAATAACAATCAACCGATTCCAAAAAAGTTGAAAGTATAAGCCAACTGCATAGCAGTAATCGATTTGTGGCTATACAAATAGTGAACAGCATCATTAGATGAACTCCAGTAACAGTCCAAGGAGAAGCCAGAACAGATATCAATAGACATAAATAAATAAATTTTCTTAAATAAACTAAATAATTAAATATACTTCGAGACGACTACATGGTCAGAGGAGTTTGTATCCAGTTTAAGATCCGAGTATTACTGTTCCTTACAAAATTACTTGGCTTTCTCCTTACACAAGGACTTCAGGATAATGATATATAAGTCCTTGGAATTCTGCTATTGTGACGGGTGACATTTTTTTTTTTTTTTTGCAGTAATCACCCTACAAAAAAAAAAAAAAAGTGGTTATTCAATGTGAACTTGAATTTTGCCGAACTCTCCGCCTCCAATACCCTTCCACGCAACTTATCCCAACGTTCCACAACGTGCTGCTAGAATGTCAAATGCATAAGAGCAAATCTACAGAACTCCCTAAGATTTTACACTTTCTACCCTTTGGTTCTTGCCTCACTCACCAGTGAGAATATTCCTCCCTCCTTCATTTTACTAATCTCCCTCTGAGCCTTATTTATACACACCTCAATCAAATCTTCCCTAGGGTGTGTAATTGCTAAGCTTTGCAGACATCGTCTAAACTGCCCCTCATAGAAATAATGCTTAGCGCTCTTCACCAGTCTAGTTCCCTTCTTTGCATCCCTCTCTAAAAGATCTATATCTTTCTTTAGATGCGGCCTCCATACATGGGTACAATATTCCAAGTGTGGTTGTGCCAGCAATAGAATAGGATTTCGCTTGCTGCTCCAGTCCGCTCTGAAGAATAACCATTTATGACCACCTTCGGTCTCCTGTCCTTCAACTAACTCCTAATTCACTGATGGATATCAGTGGATTAGTAGTTGGTTGAAGATATCCCGACCTGCTCTGATTTATACAATAACCCCATGAGGAACCGAATCGAAGCCTTACTAAACTAATGTCAAAGTTGTTTTTTGCATCCAACTGCTTTATTACCTCGTCATAGTAATTTGCCAGTAGAAACATCTACAATAATACAGTTTTAATCCAGGCTGCTCAAAAATTTAAATGATGGAGAGAACATGCGAGATATGCTCCGTTATAGTTTTAATTAGAAAACTCCCCTCCTGTTCTGTTTGATTTGATTCAGAAAAGTTTTTCAGTGTTATTTTTTCACATAGAAAAATAACCCTGAAAGCGCAAGTGATAATATTAAAAAAAATTATTTTCCTGTTTATACTCCGGGACGACCAAACGGTCAGAGGAGTTCACAAGATATTCAGCAGTCACAGGCTTGAACTCCGGTCACTCAAGTCACGTGTACTTATGCACCCACGCGCCTGACCACTAGGCTACGGTGGCCTATGTACGCTGATTAGAAAAGCACTCTTGAATTTAAACGATAAGAGGGACTTAAAAGACTCTTGTTTTTATTTATTTATTAAGGTTGCGCTTGAACGCTAGCTCAACTCCGCTTTGTTATTTATCTAGTGCAGAAGTCCCCAAAGTAGGCGCGCGCCCCCGTTAGCATTTTAGAAATACTTAAACACTAATGAAATATGAAAGGCATTAATGAAATATGGACAAATAATCACATTAAGCCAGGAATGAAGCTTATTTTATTTCACTATCTTTGAGATTAAATGTATTGAGGCACGTATTAATTTATAAAAGTATGTACAGCATACTCATAGTTAAATGTTATGTCAAACCTGTGTTTTTTTTTTTTTTTTTGCATCTGTTCTAGAAGAGGGTGTGAAATTTATGAAATGTGTTGAGGAAGGAGAAAGGTTTAAAACTTTGGGAACCTCTGGTCTACTGAGTTAGCAACAAAGGCCATATCGCTCGGTGTATTATGATTGTGTGTGCGTTACAGCTGTTTACATGTTATGCAGGCTGAACTTCACAATATAACTCACCGTGAAAAACCCAGTATCCTCCACCTGAAGTCTGCTAACTACATTCCCGAATGAAAGGGCTTTAAGAATACCTCCGGTCTCTGACGGAATTCAAACTTAAGCTTCTCCAAAGGAATGGCAAACTCCTTCTACTGTCATATAGGACGTTATGGGAATGATCTTCGTGGAAGATTTCGTAGTAGGAATGGGCTTTTAGAGAATGTCTTGGTTTAGCCAAAGCTAGCTAACGAAGTCCAGAAGGAATCGGTACCCAAAACGTGTTTAAGTTCAGTTCCATTCTATAAAAAAAAAGCTGCATACAGAGCTGTTGAGAATTAGCACGGACTCCTGGGAAAACAGCATCACCGAGTCTGTCCTCTCCATTACTTATTTTCTATTACTTATAGCAGTGATCCGCGACGGGGGATAATTGACCCACCTTCTCGATAACTGTACCGGTCGGCATCTCTGTTGGGAAGCATTTCATTATTCGTTGATCAGTTGATCAAGAGTTTGGTAATGTCATTTTGTAGTATAATAAAGAGAAAAGCGGTTCAAGGTCATTCGCTAGGCCTACCCACTCCATAATCAGTTTGTGGAGGTAGTGAGCAAAGACAACCCTAGTCAGCCGCGTATTGTTTTTCTTCTTACTATGGGGTAAACGAACTCGAGTCATGAGAATGGTCATTCCCGTGAATACTCACGATGGTGATGACAACTATGGTAATTGTTCATTCTTCTTGTGGTAAATCTGTATACCTTCCAATTAAGCCAAAGAGTTAGTAACAGCTTCTCACCTAACTGGGGTTGGCAAGAATCAGAAGGGTATCATATCTGTTGTAGCTATCTGTGCGACACCTTCGGAAGGAAGAAATAATTCTAGAGTTCATAAGGACATTAAGACTAATGTAGGATCGTCTGTGTAGCATTACATCCTGTAGAATAATCCTCAGTACTTATGTGTGTAATTACTAATGCGTGAAATAAGCCTATTTATCTAAAATTAACATGACATTAGTCAGTCTGGCAACTGAGATATTCGATCTAATCATATTCTGCTGCTCTAAGATGACAAAAGGTTATTTACTTACCCAGTAATAAAGACTCATGAAGAGGACGAGACCGCACTCAGGAAAGAACAATGCCATTGTGATGATCAGCCACCCGAGAAGGTACTTGGAATTTTTCTGTAAAGAGATTTGAAATAACTAATTATAACCTCTTCTCCTACGTGCATTTCTTGAAGCTATAGTAGCTGCAAGGCAATCTGGTGATTCTTGGTACTGCCCTTCAGTCACGTGCGAAATAATTTGCTACGAACAACTGCAGTTGGTGTTGGTTATTTCACGAATAGTACATCTCTTTTCCAGCTAGTTTACTAGACCGTGGTATGGATTGCACTTTTTACTCAATAGTTTATATTGCCTTTCTCACTGCGCTGTTGTTAGTCGATGTCTTACCCAGAGTGGTCTCATTTTCATTATTGAAACAGTCTTCAGAGTAATCTGAACCGTTTTATGTGTTTAATTTCTAAGGTTTCAAACAGGTATGTTATTTGACGCTATTGTCATCATGGACATCTTATTTTAATCGATGTGACAGCATAAATTAAGACCAATCTTAATCTGAATAGCTGCAGTGCAGAAACTGTAGTGCTTATTATTTGCGACATTATTTTTCTTGATAGTTATGGAAAGTTGTCTTTGGCGTTAGCCACATGAATTTTTATTTTTTATGAGCGCATATGACAAAAAGATAAACATGAAAACCAACTTTTCCTAGGTGGAAAGGGGTTTCTGAGGTCCGGTCTTCTGTACAAAGTATTGTCTTTTAAATGCTTTCTACAGACTGGACAGCACTTTCGCTCACAATATTTTTCTCTGCTGCGCGTAGATGCATGCTTTTGTTTACTTAAATAACTCGTACATCAAGTGAGTACAAGCTTCGTTAGAACGAAATGCAAATGGACTTTTTGTCATCAGCGAAAGAAATCTGCTCAGTTGAGGAGTACAAAATTTTTACTCTACTTCAGTATACTCATTGAGAGGGGGCCTTAATAGATGTAACTACACATGAAAAGGGTGTTTATTTTCAATTAAATGGTAAGTCTACAGATATACTGCGCACATATCGAAGATGAGTCGTCATCGTTAGTCAGTTTCGATGTGAGCCCCTCTTGTTGTCTTCCAGAGAATATTCTTAATATTCTCCGGACGCACCATCGCACATGTATACACAATCTGCTGTATTGTGTATACCTTCCTTTGGTACAGAATGTCCTATTCCACGTCAGGAGAGTGGGGAGGCCATATTGACTTTTTCTTCTTTATTCACTAACACTGGGGGGGGGGGGAGATTCTACGTGTCCGTCTGTTACGTACTTGTTGATGGGCGACAAAACCATATTCTTGATGGCAAAGCTGGTCCTTTCTATTTTAGAGTAATGTTGGCTCCTGATGTCAAAATTCCCTGACAAAAGCAATATGAAGAATGTAAGGTCTATATAAAACTAATAGAATTAATTAAGACTTTTTACATGGTGATTAATTGAACCTCTTTCAAGTTGGTAGATTGAAATAAAAATTCCTGGAATATACCCTTAGAATCCTTCCTTTACAAATACTATAAATTCGGTTCAGGTGGACCTATGAATGCAAATTATTAAGGTGATACAGATGTGATCTTATAACCCTACTTTCCATTTTATCCCAGTTATGTCTAATGTAAAATAAAAAAAAAAAAATAGACGTTAATTTTGTCATTCAGTACATTTGAACACAGAAATGGAAACTACCCCGGAAACCTCTGTGTTGAACGTATTTCTGTATTGCTAATGTCATCTTTACTGGTCATGTGTCAATACGGAGGAAACTGAGCGTGGAATTATTAGAAACTCAATTATGTTAAGAAGTCAGTGTTGGCCCTGCCTTTCCTAATTCACTGTTAACTGTGGTTGAATGATTTCACCTTGAAATGCAAATGATGCAAGAGGCTTATTAAAAACTTCCGCTGCATGCACGGTGATTTTAAAATAGTCACAGCAGCATACACTGTTCCACTCTTTACTGCTGAAGGAAATGTCCTCTCTGACTGGAGGACTTCCTCCATTTTTCAGCTCCTAAAAATCTGTTCCGGTGGTCGCATAGACGGTGGACCGAGACCAATTTCTCGTTCTGAGAAGGCGACAGAGTTACTAGTAGGAACGGGGGAAGCAAATTGCACCGATATGTCAGTTCACACTGACTCATTGATACAGAGCAATGGGGTGACTAGTAACGGCTGAAACCACCCGAAACACCGAAATTTCTGGAAGCTGCAACAAAAGATCGTTATCGGCCTGCAGAGGTATTTTAAAAGATTGTTTAGCAGTTCCATCAACTGAGGTTAATTGAAACTTTGACGTTTGTGCCAACAAAACTCTTAAGAATATAGTGTATAAGAGAATGTTGAGAAACGATAGCCTGAAGGGCCTGTCAAGTACATACAGACATAGTTATGGACCAGGATTTTCATTCATTGTTTGATGTGCCGAGACATAATCGAATATTTCGGGACGAATGTGCCATCTCTTAAAGGGCAAGGATGATGTTAGCCTCTTCCTGTAAGGGTGCGGGATGTCAGTTTTCCCTTATTCGTGTGCAGCTGTAGTTGCCTTCTAATGCACAGATTCTTTGTTGGATTAGCATTCCGAACATATGCAGCCTAATCATCTTTGGTCCCCATAATTGTCTGATTTGATTCTACTACAAAATCAGTAGGATCGTTTGGAAATCCGCATCAGAGAGAGAAAATAGTTGCTGACAAATGCTAAAGGCCTCAAGAACATACATGAATATATTATCATTACCCATTATTAGATGGCAGCATGGCTACCATCTCCCGTAGAGGCAAATCAGCTCTCTTTATTTCTCTCATATTTTTGTAAGGTAGTGTATAGTATTGCTTGGAAAGCAGTACCAGGGTCCCCCTCCCCAACTCCACGTTTGTATACAGTCACAGTACATATAGTCAACAAGCAGAAAACTCCAAATATCTGGAAGTGTAAGCAGCAGCTTAAATATTTTAAAAAAGCCCGCGAAAAAAATCACGAAAGACAGATAATATGATTGAATTATTTTGATGTGAAGGATTCCATTTAAAGAATGTACTATTTTTTTTTATCGATTGCCAAAAAATGACTATTAGCAATCGTGCTATTCAAATATGATCCTTGATTTGCAGGCAGTGCAATTGTATATTATACACTGTAATATCTACAGTCTTAAAGATAAGAAAATCAGTACAGTACTTCTTCCTGCCTTATTACAAAATTGTATTTTATTTACTAAGAAAGGTGTGCAAAATATACGCTCCGTGGTATGATCTGCTATCACTTCTTCAATGTCTTGTTGCTGCCACCAACTCAGATTGAACCTACTTTGTTTATAAGTGAACACAATTTCTGACAGGGGCAGCTACAGGATACTGAAAAACTGATGGGGACTCACACCACGAAACGTATGTTTATATATATATATATATTTTTTTTTTTGCAAATAAAATACAAATTTGTTCTTAACGCAGGAAAATACTCATTTACTTAACTTTAAAAGCGTGCTACTGTTATGATTGGTTGCTAAACATGTGCTTTGTAGAAATACATAACTTTGGATTTTGTAAATCCAATGATGGGGTACTACCTCAGCTTCTGCTACTTAGATTTTTATTCCTGTTGAGAGCTCATTTTCTTCCTGATCGGGTAAACTCGCTTTGATCGTTACGCTCAAGCCATCAAGAAAACCTTAACAGTTTGGACGTAGTTAAAATCTTCTTGTTATACGTAGTAGACAGCTGGATCCCATTCATGTGACGACATTCTCCTTTACTATGATCACCCGTTATACTGCTGTTGGTCCTTACCTTTTAGAAGAAGATGAAGTAATGGTTACTTGTCACTATAGAACATCATCGCAACACAATACACCAATAATTTCAGACATAAAAAAAAAAAAGTTGGTCGGAGTAGATCAGAGTTTTCAACCCTAATTACTTCTGATATTGGACGTTCCACTGTAGTCTTTATAGCATAAAAGGAATCTCATGAAAGCTCGCCAGTCCATCACTGTCTATGTGAGAGTATTTTACGTGCATGCGAGTTGGCGCCAGTCCGTCCTCTAAGTTGTCTATTATGCATTTTGAAAAGAGATTGTAATTTTTGTGCTTATGACCTCTAACTAGTATAAAGACGCTGTATTTAACAGCATAAGTTACAGTGGATTTCAGAATTTCAGATCTCTTTCCTTTATGTGTGCACGAAATATATGTGCGTGTTCCATTTGGAGGTTATCAAAACAAACGCATGTGTGTGTGGGAATTAAAACTGCGTGCGCACTCCCAAGGTCTTGATTCACCTTGTGGTGTCCAGTCCCTATTTGTAGAATATGGAGATAAGAGAGCCATCAAGA